>NC_056738.1:58028186-58093897 GCF_019279795.1 Protopterus annectens
AGCTATTTCGTAGCATTTTTTAATGCATTATAGACTATTTTGGATGGTATTCATTGCTGTCTGCAAACCCTGAACTAAACCAAGGCATCTCAGCTTTATAGCTGTAGACAATGCCACTACCTAATTAGATCTAAACAGTGATCCAAAATGTCCTCTTGGATTCCAGCATATGTCTATCTGAGTTGTTCATTTGTGAAATGTCTTATTTGTCTGTAGTTCACTAGCAAACTGAGCCATACTTTTTTCATGTTATTTTTGTATTTTTATAAATTTTTACAGGATAATTGCGTCAGAAGTATAATAATGCATGGAAGGAACAGGTGACAACATTATTGTCTCATGTTAACACGGTTGTCCTGCCAGTGTGATTCCTACAAGTATAAAATTCATACTCCCCTTCCTCATAGGATGCATGAACAGACGTGACCAAAGCTACTTCATTTGATGGGTGTGTTAATAGTTATTTTATTATTCATCTCTAAAAATATTGCACTATTTCTAGAGACTTGATAATGATCATACATCATGCATGTGGTGAGTGTGTTTGTTACACCCAGTTCTTCAGATTTGCTCTCATCATGTACAGTGTTCTACTTCCCTCAGAAAAGAACATTATCAGCATGCACTTGATGTGGAGGAACTTCTTTAAAGCTGCAGAGAACAGAGACATAAGTGTAGAGTCATGTTAAAAGGAAACACCAGTAGCCTGTTTTCCAGTACTTTCTTGCTGTACATTTGTCCTCTTCAAAGATGCCTTTCAGCTCGGGTCATGCTTTCAGGAAAAGGTTCATAAGTCAGAGGCTGCAGTTTTCCTCTAATGTAATTTAATTTTTGCAAAGATTTATTTATCTGTTTGTTGCATGCTGTAAGTGCAAAGTGTTATTTTTCTAGTGTTTTCCATGGTTGCTCAGTGATCAGATTTTGTGTCTCACGGTTCCAGGGATAAGAATTCAATCCTGACTTCTGTGTACTGTCTGACTAGAGCCAGAATGTTCTCTCCATGTCTATATGGTTTTCCTCTATGTACTTTGGTTTCTTCCTACTGCTTAGAAATATTATAGCTGACTTGCTACACTAAATATTTCATTGTATAGAATATTCACCATTGTCCTTGTGGCTCATTTCCTTGCTGAAAAGGGTCCATTGACCAAGCAACTTCATGAGTTAACAAATGATAAATACACAAAGAAAAACTGATTACATCTTAATTCAAAGTTCTCCTTTAGAACCACGTGATAGTATTTGAAGAAGTGGCCAGCACAATTTGACTGTGACAACAGATGTTTCTAGTACAATTCATGGCCACACACATTGCTTCATTTGCATATTGGGTCCAATGTCTCAAATGGATCCAAACGTGATCTCATTTTTCCCATGCTGATTAGTCACAAAATGGAGTTTGTGGAGGATGCACACAGAATGACACTATATCAGATCAATAAACAAATTTCAAGGATAGTATTTAAAGCAGCTATGCTGTATCTCTTCTTGATTATTCACATGGGTAAGTATCACACCACTTTTTGGCATGTTGCAGAACTAAATCACTGGATCTGCAGGGATCCTGGTACTTCCACATCACACAGCCTTTGATTATTTTCATAAGGAAGGCACAATATTCCTTTCCAACAAATCACAGAAGCTTCTGCACCTGGTATATCTACGGATGGAGCCACTTGTGCCCAAAAATACATAGAGCCCCATAAAACAACATGAGGTATCAACCTGCCAAATAGATGTGTGAAGCAACCCTATTCTTAAAAAGGTGTCCGAATGTTATTAGCCTAGTAATCACCTATGAACCTAAGAAATTATGGTCAGGGAGGAGCATGGCCTAAGCCAGCTGGTCTGTGACCGATGACTGATGAAATTCTCATGTCAAGAGACAAAGACATTGTCTCTTGTACAATTTTATAGACTTCACCAGAGCCTTTAACTTAGTCAGCCACCCCTCTTTTATAATGTACCTTCCATAACTAGCCTTTAGTCCTGATGCCATCTGATAGTTTCAAAATTATCTGACTGTCACTTTTCAATGAACTATAACTCCTGCACCTCTCTCTGATCTCCGCTGCACATAGGTGTACCTCAGTGATGTATTCTTGCTTCTCTTCTGTTCTCTGTATACATCAACAAACTTCTACTCGATCATCCATACCATCCTCTCCTTCTCTACACAGATGACATGGTCTTCTACTGCTTCAAACACTCCCTGACAACCTTACAACAAGATCCCACTTCAGTGACTAACAATTCATGATCATAACAAGCATCCCTTAGAGCAAGTCTTCTCTTTCAAGTATCTTGGTCTCTGGTTAGAACCCTCACTCATCTTCTACCTGAGTATTAGTAATACACATAAAAAATGAATCAATTGCTTTTCTGGGCACAAAATATTTCCCATTTACTCTCACACTCTTCCAGGTCTGCAATATGGAAAATAATCTTATTTCACTCAAATCAAATTCAACTTCCTGCTTATATCAGCAGCCTCCCTTAAAAACGTCACCACTACTGAAACATCAGAAAACAAAATATGTAGATTTATTACATTTTCCCCCAAGAAATGAATACTACAGTACAGCATTAAAAAATAAATAAATAAACAGACTGGCTCCCATTTAACCAAAGAGCAGACCTGCTCCTAGTATCTCAACTGTTATAACTGCTGCATGAACATACTGTCCCATATTTAAGTTCAGAAATAATAAGACATAACCCCACATATAACCTATGAAACTTGAACCACTCAGGCCCTAAAACACAAATCCTACAATCTAAGCTACATGTCTCTGACCATGTATTCTCAGTTCTCCAACCCAAACTGTGGAAGTCCCTTCCAGCTGAAATGGAAGACTCTTATCCCAAGTTCGTTCTCTACAAAAGTTACATTTAGTTAAACAAGCAGAATGTACCTGTTACCCCTCAGGTGACATCATTTAAATCTACATTAACTCTTCTCCACTCAGACTCAACCACTATGATCTTTTACTCCTTTTTGCATCTTTTATTTATTCTACTCTTCTTCTTCTTTCGGCTTTTCTTGGTTAGGGGTCGGCACAGCGGATCACCTGTCTTCTCATGATTGGTAGTGGAGTTTTACAGTGTTGAGTTGCCAGCCTGGCGCCCAACCTTCCACAGAAGGCTCACACATGCACAGACTCACACCTAGGGCCAATTTAGTGTGTCCACTCCACCTACGTCTTTGGGATGTGGGAGGAAACTGGAGTACCAAGAGGATACCCATGCGACCACAGGGAGGACATGCAGACTCCAATCCACCTACAGCATGTCTTTGGGAGGAAACCAGAATACCCAGAGGAAACCAATGTGACCACATGGAGGACATGCAGACTCTGCACAGAAGGCACCTCAGCTGAGGATTGAACTGGCGAACCTCTTGCTGTGAGATGGCAACACTAACCGCTGCACCAGCATGGCTGCCCATATTTATCTTATTTATTCTACTCTATTTTCATAAATGTTTTGAAACTTTTGTACATATTCAAAATTAATAGATCAGATTTACTATTTATCCAAACCACTACTCTACCATTGCACTGATTTACTTTCACTTATGTGCTGTTCTGTTCTTGTCTATTTTGTATGTCTGGCCAGGTTTTGACCCCAAGCTGAGACTGACATTTGTCAGAATCGATCAGTATACTACCCTGGTAAACAAATTAAAACTAAAATAAATACATAAATGGTTATGGCTGAACTAGCTATAGTTTAAGACCTACATAAATTCAACTTAAAGCTGAATGCAAGTAACCTAAAATATGAGAAATATAAATTAAATGCAGGATTAGAGACTTTATAGGATATGGATGCAGTTTCTGTGAGAAAAATAAAGATGATTGACAAGCCACAGTGTTTAACTTCTTTCTGTGGGAGTGTGCACCAGTACATGATGCAAACTGAATTTAAATTTTTACATGGCTAAGTGTGCATCCCTCCAGGAAGGAGGCATGGAGAAAAACCACTGTGCATGCTTTATTGAATCTTGGGGTAAGTCTAATGACAGAATTACGCAGTGGATGGCTTGCTCAGTCATCCTGCTGTCTTTCCATTTCCATGGACATGATTTGGTAAAGACCTTAATAAAAGTAGAAGACATCTTCATGCACAGCATATATACACCAGGGTTATCATGTGCAGCCCTGTACAGTTTAGGAGGTTAGCACTATTAAGGGCTTGAAAAGGGTCTGCTTAAAGGTACATATGGCTAGGTATCTTATGGTCCCTGTGATTGCTTGCCTAGAATGTTCCTATGTTCCTAAATCAAAAAAGTCAGGGCAAGTCCCAAAAAGCAGCTTACAGTGTCAAAACAACATTTATTATGATACTATATTACAGATAAATATTGGCTTGAAGAATATATATTGTCAAGATTATGAAGGAGGCATTCATACAAAGCTTTTTGTAGTTCAGAGCTATATGAGATTGTCATTTGGTGGCTTCAGCCCCTAGCCACATTGCTCACTATCCCTTTTAGCCATAGTTTCTGAAAGGTATGCCAACTCTTTTTATATACTACTGTATGTAACAATTGAGTATATTCTGGAATATGATTAGGGCCTGCATAATGAGTTAGCATGGGGAAGGATCTGTAGGTAATTGGAACCAATCTGGGTAAGTAACAACCTTTTTACTTGACAGCTGCCAGTAGAACACATGGAAAGTGGTTAGAGCAGAATCATGCGGTAGAGATTCCCATTACAATTATCATGCTGGGGTGACAGAACCACAATAATGGCAGGAGCTAAGTGTAGCCTGAAAACTCTGATAATGAGCTGAGGAGAGAACAACGTGATAGTAAAAGAGGGGCTAACATGGCTCAGAGACGTTTCTGTTGTGGTGTCCTTTTCATTAAATATGAGATGGCTTTATAGAAAGTGATCATATGGACAAGCATCAATGTCTTCTGCAGATGAATGAAACAGTCTAATAGCAGTTCACCAAATGAATTTCACCGAATTGTGTTTGTATGAAAATTTAAGCAGGTTTGGGAGTAACTCTGCACTGCACACTATATTTGACATACTTCAAAGTTGAAGAAGTTTGTATTTCTCAGTGGGTAAGTGGGCTCTTTCTGGACACTGAATCCACTTAACAAACAGATTCTTTAAATCATTTTGCCAAACAGAGTTACAGTGAATTGTTTTACCAATGACCAACATTCTGGCACACATCAGCTGTCAGAGGAACCTGATGGTTCCCTTTATCATCAGACAGGCTTGCCTGCTGCTCATGTTCAGTACTAAATGATCTGACATCTAATCTACTAGTCAGGCCTTAAGATTAATAATATTATATACTGGACAACAGTTCAGATTTACAGATGCATGTTGCGTAAAGAGAGGTATCATTGTCTTGTCTACAGTGATGAGATCTGGCATGGTGTCTGTCTGTGTATGTGTAATTTAGAAAGCAACTGAATGGGAATTAGGTCCCTTCTTTGGCAGAAGGTGAAGGCAGCTGTGTGCTAGGTAATATGTAGAAGGCTGTTATTATATTACAATAACAGCAGCAAGCTTGTTTGAGGTTCATGGTTGTGCTACCATGGTGAAACATATGAATAGGTGAAATTAACAGAAATCTCATAAAATAGTATGCAGTGACAAGCATAATTACTACCCAGGCATAGGAACATCATATGAGGAACTTGAATAAATGCAATGTTCACATCACAGGGATAGAATTAAACAAAGGAAAATATACTGACCTCTTGCAGTCTAATCCTCTGCCATAGAGCAGTGAAAGAAATGATGGCAGATAGTTCATTAACATGCAGTGTTGGAGACACCCACACACACCCACACACACACACACACACACACACACACACACACACACACACACACACACACACACACACACACACACACACTTTCACTGTAGCTCTAACAGAATGCAGCTTTTCAAAACTATTTTTCACTTTCTTCTTTGGGCTAGAAAAGGTACATTGTAATCAAGGTTCATTTTCACATTCATTTGGAGAGTCTAGAGAAGTTAAAGAACATCATCCCATATTGTATTTTAGGTTATTTGTTAGCTATTTTGTAGCATTTTTAATGTATTCTAGACCATTTTGGATGGCATTCATTGCTGTCTGCAAACCCTGAACTGAACCAAGGCATCGCAGCTTCATAGCTGTAGACAATGCCGCTACCTAATTAGATCTAAACAGTGATCCAAAATGTCCTCTTGGATTCCAAGATATGTCTACCTGATTTGTTCATTTGTGAAATGCCTTATTTGTCTTTAGTTCACTAGCAAACTGTGTCACCCTTTTTTCATGGTTATTTTTTTATTTCCATAACTTTTTTGCAGGATAATTATGTCAGAAGTATAATAATCATGGAAGGAAAAGCTGATGACATTATTGTCTCATGCTAATTCAGCTGTCCTGGCCAGTGTGATTCCTAGAGGTATAAAATGGATACTCTCTGTCCTCATAGAATGCATGCATAGAAGTGACCAAGGGCTACTTCATTTGATGGGTGTGTTAATAGTTATTTTATTATTCATATCTAAAAATATTGCACTATTTCTAGAGACTTGATAATGAGCATATTGCACTATTTCTAGAGACTTGATAATGATCATACATCTTGCATGTGGTGAGTGTGTTTATTACACCCAGTTCTTCAGATTTGTTCTTATCATGTACAGTGTTCTGCTTCCCACACAAGAGAACATTATCAGCATGTCCTTGCTGTGGAGGAACTACTTTAAAGCTGTAGATAACAGTGAAAGAAGTGTAGATTCATGTTAAAAGACACCAGAAGCCTGATTTCCAGTACTTACTTGCTGTACATTTGTCCTCTTAAAAGATGCCTTTCAGCTCGGGTCATGCTTTCAGGAAAAGGTTCATGAGTCAGAGGCTGCAGTTTTGCTCTAATGTAATTTAATTTCTGCAAAGATTAATTTATGGCTTTTTGAAAGTTTTGCATACTGTAAGTGCAAAGCGTTATTTTTCTAGCGTTTTCCATGGTTGCTCAGTGATCAGATTTTGTGTCTCACAGCTCCAGGGATCAGAATTCAATCCTGATTTATGTTTAATGTCTGACTAGAGCCAGAATGTTCTCTCCATGTGTGTATGGTTTTCCTCTAGGTACTTTGTTTTTTTTCCTACTGCTTAGAAATATGATAGTTGACTTGCTACACTAAATTTTCCATTGTATAGTGTATTCACCATTGTCCTTGGGGCTCATGTCATGGCTGAAAAGGGTCAATTGACCAAACAACTTCATCAGTTAACAAAAGATAAATACACTAAAGAAATCAGAATACATCTTAATTCACAATTCTCCTTTAGAACCACATGATAGTATTTGAAGAAGTGGCCAGCACAATCTGACTGTGACAACAGATGTTTCTAGTACAATTAATGGCCACACATATTGCTTCATTTGCATCTTGGGTCCAATGTCTCAAACTGATGCAAAAGTGATCTAATTTTCCCATGCTGATCAGTCACAACATGGAGATTGTGGAGGATGCACACAGAATGGGACCATACCAGATCAATAAATAATTTTCAACGATAGTATTTAAAACAGCTATGCTGTATCTCTTCTTGATTATTCACATGGGTAAGTATCACACCACTTTCTGGCATGTTGCAGAACTAAATCACTGGATCTGCAGGGATCCTGGTACTTCCACAACACATGGCTTTTGATGATTTGCATAAGGAAGGCACAGTATTCCTTTCCAACAAATCACAGAAGCTTCTGCACCTGGTATTTCTACAGATAGAGCCACTTGTGCCCAAAAATACATAGAGCCCCATAAAACAACCTGAGGTATCAAACTGCCAAATATGTGTGAAGCAAGTCTAGTCTTAAAAAGGTGTCCGAGGGTTGTTAGCTTAGCAATCACCTATGAACCTATGAAATTATGGTCAGGGAGGAGCATGGCTTTAACCAGCTGGTCTGTGACCGATGACTGATGAAATTCTCATGTCAAGGCATGGTCTCTTGTACAATTTGTATAGACTTCACCAGAACCTTTGACAGTCAGCTACCCCTCTCTTATAATGTACCTTACAGAACTAGCCATTAGCCCTGATGCCATCTGATGGTTTCAAAATTATCTGTCACTTTTCAATGAACCATAACTCCTGCACCTCTCTCTGATCTCCGTTGCATATAGGTATACTTCAGTGATGGATTCTGCTTCCTTCTGTTTTCTGTATACATCAACAATCTTCCACTTGATCAACCATACCATCCTCTCCTTCTCTACACAGATGACATGGTCCTCTACTGCTCCAAACACTCCCTAACAACCTTACAACAAGATCTATAATCTCACTTCAGTGACTAACAATTCATGATCATAACAAGCATCCCTTAGAGCAAGTCTCCTCTGTCAAGTATCTTGGTCTCTGGTCAGACCCCTCACTCAACTTGTACCTGAGGATTGATAATACACATAAAAAATGAATCCCTTGCTTTTCTGGGCACAAAAAAATTTCCATTTAAACTAACACTCTTCCAAGTCTGCAGTATGGAAAATAATCCTGTTTCACTCAAATCGAATTCAGCTTCCAGCTTATTTCAGCAGCCTCCGTTAAAAACTTCACTACTATTGAAATATCAGAAAACAAAATATGTAGAGTTATTACATACTTCCCCAAAGAATGAATACCACAGTATATCACTAAAAATAAATAAATACATAAATAAATAAATAAATAAATAAATAAATAAATAAATAAGTAAACAGACTGGCTCCTATTTAACCAAAGAGCAGACCTGCTCCTAGTATCTCAACTGTTATAACTCTGCATCAACATACTCTCCCATATTTAAGTTTAGAACTAAAAAGACATAACCCCACATATAACCTATGAAACTTGAACCACTCAGGCCCTAAAACACAAATCCTAGAATCTAAGCTGCATGACCCTGACCATGCATTCTCAGTTCTCCAACCCATCCGTGGGAGTCCCTCCCAGCTGAAATGAAAGACTCTTATTCCAAGTTTCGTTCTTTACAAAAGTTACATTTAGTTAAACAAGCAGAATGTACCTGTTACCTCTCGGGTGACATAATTTAAATCTACTTTAACTCTTCTCCACTCAAAGTCAACCACTATGATCTTTTACTCTTTTTTGCATCTCTTATTTATTCTACTTTAGTTTCATAAATGTTTTGAACCTTTTGCACATATTCAAAATTAATAGATCAGATTTACTATTTACCAAAACCACCACTCTACCATTGCACTGATTTACTTTCACTTATGTGTTGTTCTACTCTTGTCTATTTTGTATGTCTGGCCAGATTTTGACCCCAAGCTGAGATTAACATTTGTCAGAATTGATCATTGTACTACCCTGGTAAACAAATTGAAACTAAAATAAATAAATAAATGGTTATGGCTGAACTAGCTATAGTTTAAGAACCACATAAATTCAACTTAAAGCTGAATGCAAGTAACCTAAAATATGAGAAATACAAATTAAATGCAGGATTAGAGACTTTATAGGATATGGATGCAGTTTCTGTGAAAAATAAAGATGAGTGACAAGCCACAATGTTTAACTTCTTTCTGTGGGAGTGTGCACCAGTACACGATGCAAACTGAATTTAAATTTTTACACGGCTATGTGTGCATCCCGCCGTGATGGAGGCATGGTGAAAAACCACTGCGAATGCTTTATTGAATCCTGGGGTAAGTCTAATGACAGAATTAGGCAGTGGATCGCTTGCTCAGTCATCCTGCTGTTTTTCCATTTCCTTGGACCTGATTTGGTAAAGACCTTAATAAAAGTAGAGGGCATCTTCATGCACAGCATATATACACCAGGGTTATCATGTGCAGTCCTGCTCAGTTTAGGTGGTTAGCACTATTAAGAGCTTGAAAAGGGTTTGCTTAAAGGTACATATGGCTAGGTATCTTATGGTCCCTGTGATTGATTGCCTAGTATGTTATTATGTTCCTAAATCAAAAAAGTCAGGCAAGTCCCAAAAAGCAGCTTACAGTGTCAAAACAACATTTATTATGATACTATATTATAGATAAATATTGGCTTGAAGAATATATATATATATATATATATATATATATATATATATATATATATATATATATATATATATATATATTGTCAATATTATGAAGGAAGCATTCATGCAAAGCTTTTTATAGTTCAGTTATACAAGAGATTGTCATTCGGTGGCTTCAGCACCTAGCCACATTGCTCAATATCCCTTTTAGCCATAGTTTTTGAAAGGAATACTAACTCTTTTTATATACTACTGTATGTAACAATTGAGTATATTCTGGAATATGATTAGGGCCTGCATAATGAGTTAGCATGGGGAAGGATCTGTAGATAACTGGAACCAATCTGTGTAAGTAACACCCTGAATGATACTGAAAGCTGCCAATAGAACGCATGGAAAGTGGTTAGAGCACAATCATGCGGTAGAGATTCCCATTACAATTATCATGCTGGGGTGACAGAACCACAATAATGGCATTAGCTAAGTGTAGCCTGAAAACTCTGATAATGAGCTGAGGAGAGAACAACATGTGATAGTAAAATAGGGGCTAACATGGCTCAGAGAAGTTTCTTTTGTGGTGTCCTTTTCAATAGACATGAAATGGCTTTATAGGAAATGATCATATGGACAAGCATCAGTGTCTTCCGCAGATGAATGAAACAGTCTGACAAGACAACTGTTCACCAAATGAATTTCAGTGAATTGTGTTTGTTTGAAAATTTAAGTGAGTTTGGGAGTAACTCTGTACTGCTCACTATATTTGATGTACTTCAAAGTTGAAATAGTTTGCATTTCTCTGTGTCAGTGGGTAAGGGGGCTATTTTTGGACACTGAATCTACTTAGCAAACAGATTCTTTGAATCATTTTGCCAAACAGAGTTACAGTGAATTGTTTTACCAATGACCAACATTCTGGCACACATCAGCTGTCAGAGGAACCTGATGGTTCCCTCTATCATCAGACAGGCCAGCCTGCTGCTCATGTTCAGTACTAAATGATCTGACATCTAATCTACTAGTCAGGCCTTAAGATTAATCATATTATATACTGGACAACAGTTCAGTGCAATGATAGGTATCATTGTTTTGTCTACAGTGAGGAGATCTGGCATGGCGTCTGTGTATGTATGTGTGATCTAGAAAGCAACTGAATGGGAATTAGGTCCCTTCTTTGGCAGAAGGTGAAGGCAGCTGTGCGCTAGGTAATAAATAGTTGGCTCTTTTTTTTCCAGATGTTTCTTTATTTTCTTTTATAGCATATAACACATACCACAAACAACCCAATAAGATACAATAAAAAAATGACTAGAACATGAATCAAAAAAGGACCAACCTGTGTACATTATACACATTAAGTGCCATATTAAAGAGCTCAGTTTAAAATACTCATATATGACTTAGTTAAACAGAACTTGCATATGCTGTAGAAAATATTTTGTCATATAAAAAGCAAAGTAGTATAAGCTGTCAGGACTTCATAGAGAAGCAAGAAAGAAAGAATGAAAAACAACATTATTCTGCCTAGCTCACTCTGAAATAATCTCTAAGAAGGCCTTCCAGTATTTTAAAAGATATACCCATTTGTTGAGGTTAGTTGAGCTCAGTTTATGTGCTAGAGTGTATTTGTGCACCATTTGTCTGAAGTTTACCCAGGAGCATTGACTCCTATCCAGCCAGTTTTGAGTAATGCATAATTTTGTAAATGAGGAGACTGATAGTAAGACATGAAGTTTGGGTTTTGAAAGATTTTCAGGTGGAATGTGCAGTAGTGCAAATTCCCATGACAGGGTGGATTTTTCATAACCCATCTTCTCAAGCCTAGCTCTAAATGAGGACCAAAGTTTAAATGAACATTTGCAAGTCCAGAAGATATGGAGTAAGTCAGCTTTCTGAGTTTTACAATAGGAACATATAGGGGAAGTTTTGGCATTCAATTTATTCATAATTACTGGGGTTAAGTATGCGTTATTATAAATCATTATTTGGCTATATATATATATATACATTTTTTGTAGGGGATAGATAGTAGGGGATAGATCCATTGTAGTTTTGATGGCTTGAAGTTGCTGTGTATCACTAAAGTCAACAAATTGTTTTAACCAATATTCTGAAATTAAAATGGAACATTGGTACTTAAGTTAGGAGATCAGTTTATAAGAATTTAACATTTTTTTCTTTGTAAGAAGCAGAGTCATTAAAAGTTTACAAGTATTTAGACTATTCTCCTGAATCTCCAGATCTTTTGTCAATGAAGATGTTAGGTCTCTAATTTATCTCAATATTGTATTGTAACCCTTAGGAAGATTTAAGGCCATTCTAGCTTCATATATAGGTAGATTGCTAAAAGCATAAATATTACAAATTATTTTCTCTTTGGTGAGGGGGAACATGTTTAAATTTAACATGTCATTGTTCATTTTTATGTTAGGATTTAAATGCAGTGGTTGTAACATCCAGAATACATTATATAGATCCAGGGAAACCAACAATTTATATAATTGTGCAATGGAAGCTTTTAACGAAGAATGTATTTTATAAGATGTAAGATTAATTGTATTAAGAAATGGTAGGGAATTCAGGCTAAATTTACATGATTTAGTACAGATATACCACAATTGTACCCAAGTCAGTATCCAGTCTTTTTTGCCGGGTCAAAAGTTGAGATTTTCATAACTCTGTTTGCACATATAATATCATAATATAAACTAAAATCCAGTAAATGCTTCACAAAAAGAATAAATCCACGAACTTGCAAGCTAGTAATGCAAACTTGTCCATTTTCATAAAGGACACCTACACCTCTCGATTGGTGGCTACCCATGAAGCATCAGAAACCATACAAGTTTTACTCACCATAGGCAAAACTGCCATACAACTGGTCGCATGTTATAGAACTCCCTCCCAATCCCAGGAATCCCATCAAGCATTCCTGAAAACACTGGAGGATATGAATGTCACACCAAACACCATCATATTGGGTGACTTCAACTACCCCAACATAGACTGGGCCCACTATTCTAGCCCTAACACCCTAGCCCAAAGATTCCTGGAATTCATAAACTCAAATGCTATGGAGCAACTGGTCACTTTTCCTACGAGGGGAGATAATATACTTGACCTGATTATCACAAACATGGGGTCCAAATGCTCCGCACCGGATATAAACTCCTCACTAGTAAGATCTGATCATAAACTGATCACGTTGGATGTACATATCCCACCCCACCCCAGAACAAAAGACTACAGTGAAAAACTTTTCAAAAGCTGACTTTGTGCTCCTCAAGTCAGAAATGATATCCTTTAAGCCTACTGGGTTAATGGAAACCACATCCCAAAATGCTGAATCCTTCACAAAAGCCTTCTACGGACATCTCCAAGAATGCATGGATCAAGCAATCCCAACTAAAACCAAGACCCTCTCCACCAAGGGAAAACGCCCGGTTTGGTGGACCCCGGCTATAAACAAACTGTACAACAAAAGAAGGAAGCTAATGCAGGACAAAGTCAAATCCCACAAGGGAAAGGCTTCCCTGATCAGCACAAGTAAAAAACTACGTTCTCTCATAAAAACATCTAAAGCAAACTTTGAGAAAAAGATTGCCAAGGATACCAAAGACAATCACAAAGCCTTCTTCAATTATGTCAGAACCTTGGGAGGAAATTCTCAGATATGCTCTGAGCTAGTACACAATGACAAAAAATTCACTGACCCTACTGACATTGCCAACATTCTGGCAGATAGGTTCAGTGCAAATTTCTCCCTCCCTCACCCCTAAAGATGAAGTAATTATCCCTGCTGAATGTAACCTACCTGTCATCACAGACACACAGGTGAAATCAGCACTCAACAAGGCAAAAACACAGCATCTATGGGACCCGATGGTATCCCGGTTGCGTGTTACGTGAACTTCAAGATGAACTAAACCCGCCCTAAGAACTCTATTCAATCTTAGCCTCACTACAGGATATGTACCTGAACACTGGCGCACAGCAACAGTGGTCCCACTCCACAAAGGGGAAATTCTACTGACCCAGGTAACTACCGCCCCATAAGTTTGACCAGCCTGGTCTGTAAGGCTATGGAAAGAATCATCATGGAACTCATAAATGGCGACATTGGGGATCTGCAGACCCTTGATCCCACACAGTTTGGTTTTGTAAAAGGCAGATCCTGCCTCTTAAACCTGGTTGACTTCTTTGAGACAGTCACTAGTGCCATCGATGAGGGCAAGGCTGTCCACACTGCCTATTTGGACTTGGCTAAGGCCTTTGACACGATACCACACTCTGGCATCATTGACAAGCTCAGCAGCCTAAATGTAAATCCATATGTCACAAGATGGGTAGCAAACTGGCTAAAAAACAGAACCCATAGGGTTAAAATTGCTGGAGCCATGTCAGACTCAAAACCAGTCACAAGTGGTGTCCCACAGGGCTCAGTCTTGGGTCCACTCCTATTCGGCATTTACTTCTCAGATGTGAAAGCAAATATGCAAGGATTATGGCTGACAAAGTTTGCAGATGACTGCAAACTGGGGGCCATAGTTGATTCACCTGCCGACACACACATCCTACAGAAAGGTCTCACTGAAACGGACAACTGGTGCCAGAATCATGGCCTCAAACTTAACGCCAAAAAATGTATAGTCATCCCCTTTGGGAAAAACAAAGTACCCACAAATTATCACGTAGACAATAACCCACTGAATACGGAAGAAGTAATCAGAGACCTGGGGACTCAAGTCGATAGTGACCTCTCCTTTGACAACCATGTTGCCAAAGTGGTCAGAAAGACATTCTACCTTGCCCATCTCATCATGAAGGGATTCTCATCCAGATCAAAGGAGGTCATTGTACCTCTGTATTCCTCCCTTGTCAGGCCCATGATTGAATATAATGCTCCATTTGGGATGTATCTCACCCGGCACATGCAACAACTGGAAAGACCCCAGAAGTACCTCACCAAGAGGATCATAGGTCTCAAACATGTGCCATATCCAGCTAGATTAAAGAAACTCCAGCTCTATTCAGTAGCATACCGCCTGCTCAGAGGTGATTTGTGCCTAACATACAGGGCCATGTCCAACCAGGAATTGATGGACATGCTCCATCTCAAAAAATCCAAATCCACCAGAACCACACGAGCTAAAGATTTCAACCTCTGCACAAATATGAATAGAACATGCTGGAGGGATAGATTCATAACACAGAGGTTACCCATACTCTGGAACAAAATCCCAGTTCATGTGAGACAGAGCCCTTCATTGGCACTGTTCAAGAAAAATCTCGATGCATGGATGGGAGATCGCAAGTTTACCCCGGGAGTCACCTCAGTGTCACTACTAGACAGAGGTATAGTTTACTAAATAATGGGGTCCCACATGTGTCACTACTAGAGAGACGCAACTATATAGTATGGGGTGGCGTAAAGCCACATCACTGTTGGCTAGGCTTATAAATGCCCCCGGGCAGATAGCCTAGTACACTACTATGAAACTATAAACTATGAAACTTTTTATTCCATAAAGTGCTTTTCATCTGGCTGGATAGCTAGACTTCTTCAGATGCAATTAAATATTCAAAACACAGTATATAACATGAACATCAGTCAGCTGATCTGCCCTACTAGTTAGAACAGCTGATCAACACCAACCAATGCCTATACATGCCCTCACAGCCTAAGCCAAAATGCCTTAAACACACAAACCATGAATTATATCTATTTCTAGTTAAGTTAATTAAAACCTACTAACACATTTATTAATATAAATCACAATTTATGTATCTATAAATATTCTAAAAACATTCTAAAAACTTATAAAATACTTAATAAACTATATGAAAAGTATAAAAGTCAGAAACCATACCTATAATGAGTTTCTGACTTTAATTATGTACATACTCAAAAAACATATAATTTAAACAAACTAAAACAGTTACACTAATGATGCAAAACTCATACATCACTCCTACTGGGACAACTCTATTTAGTAAAATAATATAATATAATATGCATAACGTAAAATTCATTAAATGTTTGCTATGTAATTTCTGCCCTAAAAGGTTTTTAAAAGACTACTTTAAAAATATATAGCTATGATTATCTTAAAAGACTTTTCAGTTTTAAAATACATTTGATAGAATACATCTCATTAAGACCTGGATAGAGACATGCAAATGTACGTAGTTGCCAAAACAATTCCATTTTTTCAAGTAACAATAGTACTGGGCCACTTCTAGCATCTGAGGTTACACATTCTATAGCTCTAAACATAAAACCATGATTAGGAAAAGAGTGAGTGTGTCTAGCTATGGCATTGTCTAGTTTGTTGTTTCTAATGCTGTACAGATGTTCATATATTCTGTCCCAAAACCTTCTATCAGTCTTTCCGATATAGAAGGCAGGGCAGCTGTAACACTTAGCAAGATAGACCACTCCTTTTGTATTACAATCAAACCTATGTTTAGTAGTATATCTAACCCCTCTGATAGAGAAGTTTGTCCCTACCTCTATGTATCTAAAATATGGACACATATGACATTTATACATGCCCCCATGTTTTGTACTAAAATTAATAGGTTTATGAGTTTTAATAGATTCTTTAAATTCCTACCTTTCTTAAAGACTACCTTAGGAAAATCATGTAGTTCTTTAACAGTATTGCATTATTGGATGAAATATGTTGAGGTAATAATAAAAAAGAGAATTTCAGGTATTTATAGACCTATTTTAGTCCCTAAACTCTCTAATATAGGTTTAGATAGTGTTATTGACCAAGAGGGCACTTTATTGGATGAGCTACCTAGCAAACCTGTGGACCCAAATAGTCTTATTCTCACATTTTATATGGATAGCTACGATTTTGTAAACATAATACGAAATAATTGGAAATTTATAAAAACAGACCTACCTAATGTTAAGAGATTTTATTACCAATAGGATTTCTTGCTTGGATAATGGAGAAGATGGGGAATCATATTGAGATTGGTTTAATTTTGAAAATGCTAAAGTGTCCAGGAAGCATTTTATATCTTGATTGTTAAGGGAAATTCTTGTTGACCATACAATTGGGAGTATATGGTTTTGAAAAGACCCACAATTTCAGAGTTAGTGGTATATGTTTTATCAAGATACTCTATGTCTGTTATGGTAGGGATCTTATTGTTACCATTTATTAGTCTTGCTAAAATATTGGAAGGGGTCTGAGACTATTCAACAGAGTTAACCAATGTTTTCATTTCATGAAATGAACAATGACCAGCATGAAGAAGGAATAGATCATTCTGAAACTTGTTCAGTTGTTTTTATAAAATTGAGCAGCATTTATATTGTAATTTCTCTTCTGCCAATTTAATATTTTTTTTTTAATTTGCGTTTTCTGTTGATTGAACAGCTTTTTATAGAAGGATGCGTTTTGCATAAGTAAGCCTCTAATTTGTTTTTTTAAGGCCACCTATTGAATGTCGTAGGATATTGCTGAAGTATCTATTGTTGTACCCAGAACCTCTAATAGATGATTACTAGCTTGTTTAACATATTTTTTGAAGTAAACGAGTTTAAAGTCCAGTTATATGTCTTTGGTGTTGTAGTGGAAATATTTGACCAAGGCAGTTTAAGGGTGATTTTTGCATGGTCTGAGAAGAATCTAGGTTCTACAGATATCTTTACTTCCTCCATGAAGAAAAAAATCAGAGATCAATAAAAAGTCTGGCCTGGACAAAATTTATTACATGGAGAGTAAAAAGTATATTTATAGAGGTGTGCATTCTTGTCCTGCAAGTAATATGGGTCCAGCAAATTATAGACAGTTATCAGGTCTGATATCACTATAGAAGCCTGGCTGTTGTAGGATTTACTTTTACTGGTTCTATCATGAATCAGGTCTACTAAAGAGTTCCAATCTTCCTCTAATATATAGTAATAGTTGGGAAATAATGATAGGATATTGTATAAGGACATAATAAAATTTTGCCGTTTCATGCAAGAGCCATATATGTTTAGAAACAGTATTTTTTTATCTAAATTTGTTTTTTTTTATGTGAAGTAGCACCATCTTCCATTGCTGTCAGAGTCAAATTTCATAATATGTTCTTTTAACATATTTTTTACTATAATTGCCACCCCACAATTGTTAGCCTTAATTCCTGAGGTAATGATCAGTTTTATCCATTTTTTATTCTTAATTGGGTCCCAGTTATCAGGTGTCATATGGGTCTCTTGGATAAAAATTATCTTTGCTAGTGATTTATAGAACAGGTGTAGTAATAGTTTCCTCTTTTATGTATCCTGGACACCCCTAATGTTCCATGAATCAATAATCAACATCATTAACTCTCATATCTTGACTAGCTAAAGTATTGGTGAGTGTGAAATCTTCTTCATTACTCTAGGCCTGTCTTTATTTGTTGTTGGCAATAGCTTATTATATTGTAAATACACCTTAACATAAGAAGGCAGAATCCAAGGTAATTGTTCCTTTGGCACTTAAAACTCCCATCCCTAAACCTATGCCTAACCACTAAGCCACTATCTATGGGATGGTCATCATGGCTATAAATGAGAGGTTGATTATGTTACAGGAAAGTGAAAACAGGTCTAGATGTTATACCTCTCTGCTTAATCTTAACAGTGAAGCAGGAAACATTAAAAAACCTATGTGAGCCAAAAGGTGCATCCTTGAAAATACACTCCTAACCTAGCACAGCTCGCTTAAGAGAGAAAGTAGCCCAATAATTCACTTAAAATTTAGAAATGGAACTCACTAGCATAAAGTTATTATTACTGTTAGTATTGGCTTCTGATGAAAACATTAAAGCATTAAGGCAGTATAATATAACATATATACAGTATATAGACCACATACATAACCACGTAGAGTGTCAGTCATTATATGTCTTATACATGTGAGATCACTTCTAACAATCTAAAATGATGAATAAATATAACATAAGATATCGGCATATAGTGATCTACTACAAAAATAATATTTTTCTTTTCCTGGTATAGAAATAAAAGATGATAATATTATGTATAACACTTTGCCAAAGAGAAGAGAAAACACATAGTCATTAACTTTGTTAACCAGAGATAAATCAAAGTTCCATTTGAATAGCTCAAACTTAATAGGTTTCCATATTAGGGAGGTTATTCTTCCAAAAGCAGGGTATAGTGACAAGCAATGTCAGTTATTCAGTTTGTTTGTCCCTTCATAGGTCCAAAAAAAAAAAAAGATCACAATTAGACTTTTGGCCAGAGTCTCTTAATTTCTAGTTGCATATGTTGCATCTCATTTCACACCCGAATATTTGCCTAAGCAGATGATTCCTGAGTTCAAAGAATTACTTTCAATACTGTCTTATCTGGAGACTAAGCAAGTAATAACAATAAAATCATGCTACAATCATGCTCTAATGTTAAGTAAATAAACCACAGTGTATAATGTAGCAGGGTGCCTCCAATCTTAAATTCATTAGGTCTGGCATTTTAAGAGAAATTTAGTTGCATCTGATATATCTTGAGCATGTGAAAGAACAAGGGAGAAGTCCACTGTAAAGCTGATCAAACACATATTTAAGGTTGGTGCACTGTTGAAACAAACTTCAATTTAAGCTGCACAGGAGCAGAAGTTAGTTTGGTTAATATCCTCCATGAAGTATGAAGCAGAAAATGTAAGCAGAACTCTGAATCAGAAAGTTCAGGAAGTTGTCGTTGGACACTGGGTTAGAGTTAAAACGCATCTTAAAGAAGTCTTTACTCATCCAGGAATCAAAATGGAGGCCGAGGTATATGTATTTATTTATTTATTTTAATGCATAACCAAAGATTTTAATGCAGAGATGGCAAGCTTATGGCATATTAAAGTAGTCATTGTTTTAAATCAGGCAAATCGTTGAATGCTTGTAGAAAAGCTCTTTTAGCTTCCTTAATGGAATATATTGTATATTTTTTCTCATTATGTTGAAATGATAGGGTGTTTAGCTAATGCATTTGAATTTTTTTTTTTTTTTCAGTATTAAGTAGGAGCAGAATATTGCCAATTGCTGTTGATTTTGTTTGATAGGGTAAGGCAGGTCCTGAGAGACAGTTACTGTGTTGTCTTTCCATAGAATAGTTTTCTTCTTCTTAGCCACTGTAAGGATGTTGGAAATATCTTGATAGTTTAACAACTTAACGTAACTTTGCCTGGGTTTGTTCAGGGTTTGAGAAAAATGAGCAGCACAATGTATTCTTTCAATCATTAAGTTGTTTGCTTCAGGCGGATAATCTAGTAAGCAACCTAATATTTGTTTGATGACTTCATGAAGTTGTTGTTCACAGCTCTCTGGTACCCCCTCTAATCAAGATAGTGTTACGTCTGCTACGCGCTTCCAGATCAAGCATTTTTTGCTGAAGAACTTGGATGCAACTTGTGTTTTTATCACAAAGGTTTGGACTTTCTCACATTTAATATAATTTTCAGCCACCTTAGCTTCTATCAACTCCAGTCGGGTTGCAATTTTATTAATAGCGTTTCCCAACGAGGACAGTTGGTCCAAAAAGTTTTGTGTTGCCATTTGTAATGGTTGTAATGCTAATTTTAATTCTTCCAGCCCTGTAGATTGCTCTGGCTTCATTTTTGCAGTAGATTTAATAAGAGTTTCCTGTTTTCCCATTCTTGGTCTCTTGGTTGTCACATCCTTTTCAGGTGATGCTAAAGCTGAGTATTTTGTTTTCATTATCTGTGCATCCATGCCTTCAGATCTGAAGCCATCATGGGGGTAAGCCTCAGGGTTTGGTAGTACAATAGGCCTCTTATTCCACGTGCTAATTTCTTGGGAAGCAGGATAAGAAATAAGACTGATCTTCCAGTGAAGTGGTCACAGATCTTTATAAAATTTTTCAGTGAAGTAGTTTCTATTTAGCTTGTATGAGGTTCTCTTGAAAAGAGTTTGCTGTAGTTGGGGCCAGATGGCTAGTAAAACATAGATAAGATCAGGAGCGGTTGTCCTACAGTGCTCACAGGATGCCAACCATCTTGGACCTCAAGTAGAAGGCTGTTATTATATTACAATAATAGTAATAAGCTTGTTTGAGGCTCATGTTTGTGCTACCATAATAAAAGATATGAATGAGTGAATTTAGCATAATTCCTGCCTAGGCATAGGAAAATCATATGAGAAGGTTGAATAAATTCAATATTCACATTACTGAGACAGAATTAGACAAAGGAAAATATATCTTGTGCAGTGTAATACATTCTGTCATTCAACAATGAGAGAAATGATTGCAGATAGTTCATTAACATGCAGACACACACACACACACACACACACACACACACACACACACACACACACACACACACACACACACACACACACACACACACACACACACACACACACACACACACACACACACACACACACACACACACACACACACACACACACACACACACACACACACACACGCACACACACAGACACACACACACACACACACACACACATACACACACACACATACACGCACACACACACACACACACACACACACACACACACACACAGACACACACACAGACACACACACACACACACACACACACACACACACACACACAGACACACACACACACACACACACACACACACACACACACACACACACACACACACACACCTACGCAGAGACACACACACACAAACACACACACTTTTCAAAACATTTTTTTCTGTTTTAATCTGGTCTAAGAAAGGCATATTACAGTCAAGGTTCATTTCCACATTCATTTGGAGAGTGCAGAGAAGTTAAAGAACAGTATCCCATATTTGTATTCTAGGTTATTTGTTAGCTATTTTGTTCCATTTTAATATATTCTAGAGCATTTTGGATGGCTACTCATTGCACTACAGACCCTGAAATGAACCAAGCCATCTCTGCTCTATAGGTGTAGATAGTGCCACTCCCTGATTAGATCTAAACAGTAATCCAAAATGTCCTCTTAGATTCCAAGAGATGTCTGTCTGATTTGTGCATTTGTGAAATGCTGTATTTGTCTTTAGTTAACTAGCAAACTGAGTTGAACTTTTTACATTTTATTTTTGGATTTCCGTACCTTTATTACAGGATAATTATGTGTCATGAGTATAAAAATGCATGGAAAAAAAATGACTTGACATTTTTGTCTCAGGATAATACAGTTGTTCTGGCCAGTGTGATTCTTACAAGTATAAAATGCATATTCCCCATCCTCATAACAGAAGTGACCAAGGCCACTTCATTTCATGGGTGTGTTAATAGTTATTTTATCATTCATATCTAAAAAATATTGCACTATTTCTTGACACTTGATAATGATCACACATCAAGCAAGTGATGGGTCTGTTTATAATACCCAGTTCGTAAGATTTAATCTAATCATGTACAGTGTTCTGTTTCCCACACAAAAGAGGAACATTACCAGCATGCCCTTGCCAGGGTGTAGCTTCTTTTACAGCTGGAGATAACAGAGGCAGAAGCGTAGAGTCATGTTAAAAGAAAACACCTCAAGCCTGCTTTGTAGTACTTACTTGCTGTAGATTTGTCCTCTTCAAAGATGTCTTTGAACTCGAGTTGAACTTTCAGGAAATGGTTCATCATTCAGAGGCTGCAGCTTAGCTCTAATGTAATTTAATTTCTGCAGAGTTTAATTTAGGGCTTTTTGTAAGTTTTGCATACTATATGTACAAAGTGTTTATTTTCTAGCATTTTCCATGGTTGCTCAGTGATCAGATTTTTTGTCTCACAGTTTCAGGGATCAGAGTTCAATCCTAGCTTCTGTTTACTGTCTGACTAGAGCTGGAATGTTCTCTCCATGTCTGTATGGTTTTCCTCTAGGTTTCTTCCTACTGCTTAGAAATATGATAGTTGACTGGCTGCACTAAATTTTCCATTGTATAGAATATTCAACATTGTCCTTGTGGCTCATGTCATGGCTGAAAAGGGTCCATTGCCACACCACTTCATAAGTCAAGAAATGATAAATATACTAAAGTAACCTGAATACATCATAATTCACAATTCTCCCTTTGGATCACATGACAGTATTTGAAGAAGTGGCCAGCACAAACTGCCTGTGACAACAGAAGTTTCTAGTACAATTAATGATCACACATACTGCTTCTTCTGCATCTTGGGTCCAATGTCTCAAATGGATCCAAAGGTGATTTCATTTTTCCCATGCCGATCAATTACAATATGGAAATTGTGGAGGATGCACACAGAATTACACCATATCAGATCAATAATTCAGTTTTAAGGATAATATTTAAAACAGCTAGGCTGCATCTCTTCCTGGTTATTCACACGGATAAGTACCGCACCACTTTCTGGCATGTCGCAGAACTAAATCACTGGATCTGCAGGGATCCTGGTACTTCCACATCACAGAGCCTTTGATGATTTACATAAGTAAGACACAGAATTCCTTTCTAACAAAGCAGAGAAACACAGAATTCCTTTCTAACAAAGCAGAGAAGCTTCTGCACCTGATATTCTATACATGGAGCCACTTGTGCCCAAAAATACATAGAGCCCCATAAAACAACCTGAAGTATCAACCTGCCAAGTGCATGTGTGAAGCAAGCCTAGTCTTAAAAAGTATCTGAAGGTTGTTAGCCTAGTAATCACCGATGAACCTATGAATTTATGGTCAGAGCGGAGCACAGCCACAGCCACCTGGTCTGTGACCAATTACCAATAAAACTCTCATGTTGGTCTCTGGAACAATTTTTATAGACTTCATCAGAGCCTTTTACTTAGTCAGTCACACCTCTCTTACAATGTACCTTTCAGAGCTATGCATTAGCCCTGATGCCATCTGCTGGTTCTAAAACTATCTGACTGTCATTTTTCAATAAACCATAACTTCTGTACCTGTCTCTGTTCTCCACTGTACATAGGTGTACCTGAAGGATATATTCTTGCTTCCCTTCTATTCTTTGGACACATCAATAAACTTCCAGTTGATCTTCCATATCATCCTCTCCTTTGCTACGCAGATGACATGGTCCTCTAAGCTCCAACCACTCCCTAAGACCTTACAGCAAGATCTACAACCTGACTTCAATGACTAACAATTTATGTTCACAACAACCATCCCTTAGAGCAAATCTCCTCTTTCAAGGATCTTTGTCTCTGATTAGACTCCTCACTCAACTTCTACCTGAGTATTGATAATACGCATAAAAAATTAATACTTTACTTTTCTTTGCACAAAAAATATCCCGTTTACTCTCACACTCTTCCAGGTCGGCAATAGGGAAAAGAATCCTACACACTCAACTTGAATTCAGCCTCCCTCTTATATCAGCAGCCTCTGCTAAAAACACCACCACTATTCAAACACTAGAAAACAAAATATGTAGATTTATTATGTACCCCCCCCAAGAAATGAGTATCACAGTATAGTGCTGTGAAGACTGGTAGAGATAGGTGAAGGCTGCCAGCCTAGCCAAATAGAATTTGATACATAATTCTGGCATCTGTAAATATAAATGTAAAATGCAGGCGTGTGTCTTAAATGTAAAGAAATGCTGTTTCAGCAATGTAGCAACATTGCCATCTGCTGTAAGGAAAACTAAGCCAAGCATTTCAAATGTTCTTTGAAATTGAAATTATGTTTTGTATGTTCATTGATTTCCAGAGCTTGGAGCCATTTGGTCTGGGCTATCACATTCTTTCTATTGTTTTAACTTAAGGAATAATTGCTAGAGTATACATGTGAAATGTCTTTTATTGTTGTAGTTTACTGAGCAGGTGTTAGATTCTTAAATAATGTAGCCCGTTGGCCTGGGAACTCCAGACTAAGAGTCAAAATGATGTAATGTGTATACTGGGAAAACCTAAGTGTCAAAATGATGTAATCTGGGAGGGCCCAGCAGAAATGTATGTCAGTGATTTTGAAAAATATTGCTCAGAGAGAGACTGTAAGCATTTTTTATCTGACTATTCAACTCAGCACTGCCTTGCTCTACATAAGTAAGTTATTTTAGAAGAATGTTTTCTTGTAGAAATAGCTAGGACTATAAAGAATAGACTAAGGGCAGGATTCACGAAGCCTCCGTGTAAGAGTTACAAGGCTTACACGGAGGCTGCAGTTAAACGGTGTGATGTCAGCATGTCATGCATATGCATGAGGGCATGCTGAATCACACCTAAGGCTTACACGGTCCGTGGAAGACAGTAGGGGGCGTGTCCATAGGCAGAGCCCTGCAAGCGGACACGCCCCCAGAAGAGTAAAAGTGCCCAAAGTAAACCCCCACGACAGAGTACATGGAAATGTGAATAAACACAACACAACACATGCCCCCACAGACTATGAACATAAAATTATATAAATGAACATGTTATATTTTTTTTTAATTGTAAAGATGTTTGCCCGTGAGTGCGCTCGTTTGCGTGGGCGTGCCCGTAGCTCAGCCACAGTTAGCAGTAAGTGGAAAAGCATATAACAACTAACTATGCAAAGTAAGCCAAAAAGTAATAGCGTAGTGGTAGAGACGTCGGCTGAAGAACAGGCAGTCATGGTTCGAGTCCCCACAACATCAATTTTTATTTTTAGTGAAATAAGCATGAAACAAGTCCCTGACATATATGTACACATATAAAATTATATTTTATGTAAAATGTAATGAAATAGGCCATTTATTTTGAAGAAATGTGAGATAACAAAATAATAAAAAATGCCAGATGTGCCTATAGCTGAGCTACAGTTTAACAAGGTGAGTGCATCTGCCCGTAGGTGAGCAGTGCTTTAACAGATGTAAAATGAGTGCCCGAAGGTGAGCAGTGGTTTAACAGGTGCAAAATGAGTGCCCGTAGGTGAGCAGTGGTTCAACAGGTGCAAAATGAGTGCCCGTAGGTGAGCAGTGGTTTAACACGCTGAAACTGTGTGCCCCTAGCTGAGCTGAGCGTAATATGTGTGCTGACAGCCAAATGAAGCGCAAACCAGCGTAACCCGTTTGCGCGGAGCTGCGCACCGCGCCAACAAGCTAACCGACGGGCAACGTTGAGCAAGCTGTAACAAAACTGCCTTTACACAGACACACCCCCTAGCCTGTCTACACAGTCATAAAATATAAAAAGCAGTGGCCAGGTTCGAACCCAGGATACCATGCACCATAGTCAAGGTACTGTACTTAGAAATGCAGTAATAGCAAATATATAGGAATAAATAGAAAGAGGAGCATGACAAAGCAGGTTTTGTGAAGTTGATACAATTCCAAAATGGCCAATCATAGATAAGTGCAGGAAAAACGGCATATACAAGCCCCATAGGCGGGAATACACAGCATAACCGATTGTAGAACTAACTTGCAGCCAGAATGTCAGGAGTAGGTGAGGGTAGTTGCTTCCGAGCACAGAGGTGGGGCGTTGAGGAGTCCAGATATATGGTCTGGCTCCTTGTCCACAATCATGAGGCCCAACTCATGCAGGGCCAGGTCCTCTGGGGAGCATATAGGGCTGAGGCATGGGACCGGTTGGCTCATGATCTCACCAGTGCCACAGGGATTCCAAGGACTGGTGAGCAGGTCCGTCATCACCATGCGGACCTGAAGAGACATAAGCAGGACCAACTGAACCTTTGGATCCAGGAGGCCCGGCAAATGCCCAATGCCCCACTACTGAGTAAGTTACATTTAATTATGTATGTAAGAAATTAACCTAGCTGATATTATGGAGATGTGTATTCCAATATTACTTTATTTATATTACAGCTGCAGGTGTCCGTTCTGCAAACCGCAGAGCCTATGATGATAGGCTGGTGCGGTTGCGCCACCAGGCAGGTCAGTAATCCTCTCCCTGTAACTGTAAATAAATATAAAAGTATGACAGTTAGCAAAAGAGTGTAGTGTAGTCACTAAGTAATAAAATGTGCAAGTAACAGTGTAAGAGTGTTTGCAAGTATTGCTTGATTACAAAAGTGTGTTGCAGTCTGTAATCCAAACAGAAAAATGAAAATGTCTGAAATAAAGTCTGAAATAAAGATGCCTCACCTGTAATATAATAGTACACAACCTGCAGCAGGCTGAAAAGTACAGCTGCAGAAGATGAGCAAATCACATGTGTGAAATATATCCCTGTTGAAATACTGAAACATGACAGAAGTGAGACTGTTGGAAAGGATTGTAATAACTACAGGTAAAACATGTCAATAAAGCCTAGAAGTAAGTACCATCCTGAATTGTAAAATTAAAACAAGTGAGAGAGTGTGAGAAAGAGGCATGAATCCACCAATAAAGTAGTAATAACTCCTGAATAAAGTATACTGCAGTTAGTACAGAATGAAATGAATGTGACAAGCAGAACCAAACTGCAAAATGTGTTCAAAATGTTCCTGCAGCTGGAATGTGTATCCCAAAATCTGGATATGTTGCTCTCAGTCTGCAATATGTAGATAGTATGAATGTCTGAAATATCAAACATCCACAGTTGTCTATAGCTATATAAAGCAAATGTAGCAGGATGATGTAGCTGAACAAAGCCACATATGAACGCGTATGAATAAAAATGAAAATGTATATTGATGTAGCAGTAACAGTCCTATCACCAACTGGAAGTAGTTATCACATAGGAAACTGTAGGTAGAACAGTAGTGTGTATATATCTGCAGCTATTAGAAATGTACAGCATATGTATTGGGATTTGAAGGTGTTAATTATATTTTCTTCACCCTACCCTATAACCACATATAATCTATTCCACGTGAAATTGGTATGTGCAATCACAATTAACACCCCTGGACATTTGTCCTGTTGGGTCATACATATTTGCATGTACGTTGATGCATCTGCCCTGTTCTTACATCCAAACCTGATGGCCTGTTGCCATCAATCAACCCTGCATGTTGTTGGACTGTGTATTGCTGTTCAAATTATGCATGTGTTATGCTCGCTGTTCAATGGTGTGAATATCTGGGTGTTTGGTTAATGAGAATACTAATGCATGCTGTTACAACTAATTGCGAATGGTATTGTATGTTACTAACCCAAACTGTTATGACATAATGCAAAACATAAGAAGACAGGGAAGGCGGGTTCCAGCGGACCCACCTCTCCCACCTCAGCTGGCGAGTGCACCTGGCAGTAGTGCCCAGTCCGGACCCTCCTCCGGTGGCCCTGTGCCACCTGCGGGTGGAAGCGCTGCAGGGGATGGGGCTCTTCCCCCCTCTGCAAGTGTGGCCGGAGGAGAACCACCACTCACCCTCCATAGCGTCTGGACTGTGGTGCGTAGGGAGATCCAGGAATCTGTTCTTGGGCCCCTACGCCAGCTTGAGGCACAGTTGGCACAACTTACGGGCATGCCTGTTTCCCGGCCTACACAGCCCCCATCATAGCCCCGTCCTGGGCAGTGAAGGTACAGTGGCAACTGCCCATGGGTGCGGATATCAGTTCCACTGTTGCCATCTGTGGGCTCATGGGCTCTGGATATCCAAACATCCGTCCCCGTCAATTGTGTAACCCCCCCCACATGTGTCATACACCGCCTCTGTATGCGTCTTGCTTGTCTTGTCTGTTGACCTACCCAACCTACCTCCCCAGCTATACTGACTTCCTTCACCTGACATACTACTCTCACCTGAAAAAAAAAAAAAAAAAAAAAAAGGGCATTCTGTACCCACAAAAAAATTATGCCCCATACATAGCTGTCCATTTTAGCACACATGTCTGCTGGACATGGAAACAGTCAATTACAATTGGCTGTACAACAAGTATTATTGTTGTCCTTACACCTCTCTCAGGGGTGGAAGGTATCAAATGTCACACCAAATTACAAACATATGCACAGCTGTTGCTGATGAAGAAATTGGCAGCTATGGGCCTTACCTACATCCCTCCTGCAAAACCCAAGCTTGTTTCCCTACTGTCTTACCCTCTTTGTGACCCCTTTTTCACCACTTTCCTGTCTCCCCATTTTCATTTCTTTCAAAGAAAATAGCACGGGTGTGCACACGAGTAAGCACTTCTAAGCGGTTATAAGCGGGTGTGCGCGGAGCTGAACACCAGTGCGCATGCGGAAGCTCTGCGCAAACCAGCGCTAACCCGGTTACAACTGCTTAAAAGTGACTTAATCACTCTGAATGACAGGTCCTGTAGTCAGTTCAAAAGCAAAATAAAATCCCACTGTCAGTCCCGAACCCAGGACCTTGGAAACAGTAGTCTGCATGACTTACCACCAAGCCATGACTGTTATATAAGAACATTGTGCTACAATAAATATATCATGTAATAGTAGGAATGAATGTAAAGGGAATATAGGATGTGTAGTACACAAAGCATGTCATGTATATTTACTGTCAAATCTAGTGGATTTCTATAATAGTAGTGTGTGAACAGAAACAGCCATGCTAGTTGGTAGCTAGTAGGTAATAATGTCAGTTATTATATATATATATATAAATATATGTATATATATATATATATATATATATATATATATATATATATATATAGTTGTAGGTGTCAGTGTACATACACACTTAGTACAGGAAACAGGAGAGATGAATGGAGAAATGTTAATCTACAACACAGCCTGAATTATGAGAGAGATACTAACCTTTACACTCACAGAATAGTGTCCATAGCATACCAGCATGGTCCCCACCCCTACAAAAATGAAAGGGCAATGCCTATCTCACATACCCTTTTATATCACTGTCCTGAAATCACAGCGAGAACTGCAATCAGTACACAACTGGCTGCATGCAATCAGCAAATGCTGGCTAACAATTGGTGCAGAGGCCATCACATGGACATATGCAGATACCTACAAAAGCATCCTGTACTCCCAGTCCACGCTTGCAATACTTTCATTGCACCGTCTGGAGGCAGAGAGAGATAGAGAGAGAGAGAGAGAAAAAAGAAAAAAAATAAAAACACAAACAAAAACTACACTTAAGAAAAACTAAGTTGAAGCTGTCATCAGTGACAGTATCAAGCTGTGCTAGCAGCAGCAGGAACCTATACTAATGGTAACGCAACCAGCTGTGACAAACACAGGTAATGTAAAGTAACAATTTAATAGTCTACATACTATGAACCCTCCATATGTGTTATTGGTCTGTATCTATATGTATGTCTATGTGATAAGTTGTGTGTACGTTGTTTTACCCAAAGGGGATGACTATACATTTCATACCATTCAGTGTTAGGCCATGATTCTGGCACCAGTTGTCCGTTTCAGTGAGGCCTGTCTGTAGGATGTATGTGTCAGCTGGTGTATCGACTATGGTGCCTAGTTTGCAGTCATCTGGGAACTTTGTCATCCACAACCCACCCATGTTTTCTTTCACAGCTGAGAAGTAAATGCCAAGCAAGAGGGGTCCTAGGACAGAGCCCTGTGGGATACCACTTGTGACTGGCTTTGAGTCTGACATGGTTCCCACAATGTTGACTTTATGGATTCTGTTGTTCAACCAGTTTGCAACCCATCATGTGACATATGCATTAACATTTAAGCTGATGAGCTTGTCTATGATGCCTGAGTGGAGTATTGTGTTGAAGGCCTTAGTCAAGTCCAGGTAGGATGTATGGACTGCTTTGCCCTCATCAATGGCTGTAGTGACTGTTTTGAAAAAGTCAACCAGGTTCAAAAGGCAGGATCAGACCTTCACAAAGCCAAACTGGGTGGGATCAAGTGTCTGTAGGTCCCCAATATAGCTGTATATGGGTTCCATAATGAATCTTTCCATAGGTTTGTAGACCAGGCTGGTTAAGCTTATGGGGCGGTAGTTCCCAGGGTCAGTAGAGGTGCCTCCTTTGTGGAGTGGGACCACTGTTGCTGTACGCCAGGGTTCAGGTACATATCCCATAGTAAGGCTAAGGTTAAATATCAGTTTTATATGCGGTTGTAGCTCCTCTTGGAGTTCACATAGCACACATCCAGGGATACCATCAGGTCACATTGATGCTGTGTGTTCTGCTTTGCTGAGGGTGGCCCTCACCTGGACATCTGAGATGACAGGGAGGTTACATTCAGCTGTGATAAGTATTTCTTCTTTTGGGGGAGAGGGAGGGGGGATATTTGCACTGAACCTGTCTGCCAGAATGTTGCCAATATCTGTGGGTTCAGTGAATTTTATGTAGTTGTATACTAACTCTGAGCATATCTGAGGCTTTTGGTCCATGTTTCTAACAAAACTGAAGAAGGCCTTGTGGTTATCTTTAGTGTCCTTGACCATTTCTCTCTCAGAGTTGGCCTTGGATGTTGTTATGTGATTCTGCTCTGTCCTGCAGTTGCCTCCTTCTATCGTTATACAATTTGTCTTTGGCTGGGGTCCACCAGACAGGATGCTTAACCTTTGCACATAGGGTCTGGGTTAGAATTGTGTGTGCATGTTCCATGCATTCTTGGGGATGTCCGTGGGAAGCATTTGCAAAGGGGTCAGCATTGTGGGTTGTGGCTTCCACTGGCCCAGTGGGCTGCATGGATACCATCTCAGTCCTAACAAGTGAAAATCTGTCTATTCACATATATTTCAAAGTAGTCTACTGTGCTGGTGGTGGTGGTGGGATATGTATATCCAGGCCGATTATTTTGTGTCCAGATCACACTAGTGGATGACGTTCCACATACAGTACCTTGTTATGAACCCCCAGAGTGAGGTGGTGCATTGGACCTGTCTCAGTGTGCTGACTGATGGGGCTTATTACTATGTTGTATGGAATGTGGCAGGTATGGTTGCACAGGTGTCGGCTGAGCACTGATATCTGGCCATGTACATGTGTATCCACCAAGAGACACACACATGCTACATATGGGAGTAGTAGTATATCACTACAGTTGAGTATCATGTATAGTATGTGTGCCATATTTTGCTGACATAGTTTGCTGATATCCTGTTTGTGTTCTCTTTAGGGACATGGCGCGTCAGCGAAATCCTGCCTACTTTGCTGCAGAAGATGAAGAGATAGACCACAGCCTGGTGCGAGATTATGACATACTGTTGTCCCGCACCAGCCAGAATCAGCAGGAGAGGGCTGCACTGTGGCAAGTCCTTGTCCGTAGGGTAAATGACAGTGGCGCGCATAATAGGACATATGAGCAGGTACAACATCACTGCAGTGATTTAATCAGAAATGTCCATCAGCGTGCGTTGGATATCCACAGGCAACAGGTCGCCACAGGAGGTGGGGTGGCCACACATCCCCCCCTCACCAGACTGGAGGGGCTACTCCTAAGTGTTGTGGCTCCAGCCCAGGAACATCAACAGGAACACACCTGCATTATGATGGAGTCTGGAGCCACACAGCAACACGACATGGAGCGTGCAGGTAATATGCCATATGTACACTTGACTGTTCTGTACACTGTTAGTTTATGCATGTGTAAGGTGTGTCCTTGGTATGTAGCTGTCAACATAGTATGTAATTGTGCAGGTGTGATATTGCCAATATCAGCAGCTGACATGTGAAAGGCAACTGTTGTACTACTGAACTGTATCATATGCAGTATCAATGGCACAGTTTTGCCCACTGACACTAATCCCCTCATTTCTGAAGGTCCCTCCGGTGTTACAGCAAGGCAGCCCAGCCATGCTGGTGAGTGAGTTTTAACAATACCTATAATAGTCCTGATAGTGCAAGTAATAATAGTGCACCTCAGTAGTGCTCTGTGTGTATACTACGGGGTGTGCATGTGTGTGTGTGTCCACGTGTGCACGTGTCCACGTGTGCACGTGTGCACATGTGCATGTGTGCATGTGTCCACGTGTGCATGTGTGCATGTGTGCATCACTGGCAACATTGTGTAGACATTGTAAACTGTGTTTCCTGTCTTCCTCCCACAGGTTCTGGTGCTGCTCTGGTGTCCTGCAGCAGGGAACCTGAATCTGGTGCCACAGGTACTGATAATGATGATATCTGTGTAATGGCATAGGAAGGTGTGTCCGGGTCTGTCATTGGTCAGCCAATTGACAGTACACAGCTGTCAACCCCATCATTGCGCACAGTCAATCTGCCAGTACATCCTATGTCACCAATGTCCCTAGGTGATGGACAGGATACAGTGGGCATTGACCAGGGTAATGTGGTATCTGTGGCACATGCTTCCCCACACAGCAACCATGGGCAGGGTCCTGAGATGGTACCACACAGACAGTTGCCCATGGGTTCTCGTGGGAGCATCCATGGGCGTACTGCCTCTGGCACACATGCCCAAAGAGGTCTGTCAACCTCAGCCATGTTTTGGGCTGTCATGCAGGCACAGTCATGTATGGAAAGGTACACCAGACAGGGTCTGAGAGAGCTGAGAGCATGTCGCACATCCATGACTGACAGTATGCGTGACATCGCGGATGCTATCCGTAATTTCACCGATGTCATAGACAGATGTTGTGGGGACATATTACAGCAGTTCCACAACTACATGTCCATGAGCCAGGGCAATGGTGGACGGTTGCGGCATTGACGTGGCCGTATGCCAGCAACAGCAGCAGCTGGCAGTCGGTGCGGATGACAACAGGCCCGCGGATGCCCCCATAGGGCCAGCAGCAGCCCCAGCAATGCTGGGTCTGTGCTGTCATCAGACCGGCCCAGGAGACCACGTGCATGTGGCTCTGGACAGTCCCAACAGGGACCTGTGTCCAGTCAATGAACACCCGCTTCTGATGACAGTACCCAGTCTGGCTTAGTACCAGTTATGGTCCATAGCACCCCTGCCTGGCACAGGTACCGTGTCTGTGGCCACAGACACTGATCTGTATGACTTGCCATGTGCAGTCTGTGGCTGTCCACAAACTCCAGTATATGGCAGCCATGAGGTGGAACTGTGTGCATGTATACACACATGTGAAATGTTAACACCTAGGGCTCCCACATACATGCACACACTGCACCAACAGTGCCCCACCCTGTACTGCTGTCCCTCACCAACACACATACACATACATGTCAATTGGTGGTATCAGTGGCAGACTCAGGCATACCTAGTTCGCTCCCTGTGCATATGATGACACTGTGCCACCTCCTGCAATCTCCAACATCAGTGCAGGAACAGGTTAACATGTTGCTGATGCACAGGGTGAATACATAGAAGTGTATTAATAGTATCATGTTGGTAACAGTACAGTGTGCTGATATGATTGTGTGTATATCCCAGCATGCCTGATGCAGTAACTGTATGACTGTCTTGAATTGTTATCTACATCCATAGTAAGTACCATAAAGTAACAGCTGCACATTATTGCATACCGGTGGTAAGGATGTCAACAGATAGCCACATACATAGGTAGCACAGGGGAGAAGGTAATGAAGTAGTGATACGCAATGATGGACATGTACACTAATGGTGGCATGTTGCCCACAACGACTATGCAATGTGGATGTTTGCGCATGTTGATATGTGTGCAGTACCAATTTAATTTAAATTAAATTAAATATTAAATAATATCAGTTTTACCATGGACATCTGAGCTGTGCATTCCTGGGTACATGTTTATAGTGCCTGCATATTTGCACTGTTACCTACTGGAAGTGGTACCCCTTCTTTGTTGTACAATGGACTACTTCCAGCCCTGCTTACTGTAGCTTTGTTTGCATGCATGTTTGCTTGAGGTTCCCTGGAACACTGATTCCACCTGCAATGCAGATTTACAGAGCTTCTGTGGATCCCTAGTGACATCTGCATAGCGTACTATATGTATGTCAATGTCTCACTTGACAGAACGTCGCTGTCTGTCCTGTTTGCATGTACGTTGCCTGTGACACATTGCACATGACTTACCTGGCATTTACCCATGTGTGCAGTCATAAATGCCAGCGCTATGAAATCAGTAGCAGTACACCCACACATACTGACCTTCAGTATGTTGTTCCCCATTGACCCTATGTGTTGGTAATCACCATGGCAATCACACTACTATGCTAGCATGTGCAAAGGTAACCTGTGAATCACCTCTATGGTCCAGTTGTGGTATATGTGAGTCATGTGGCAATGTCACAGCTGCCACATGTATGCAGTCAACCCTCTCCCCTGGCCAGGAACGTACAACACATGTGTGAGATGCAACCACATAGCCAATCTGGGGACTGAGCACTCTGAACCCAGTACTGCCATACCCTGTCAGGTGGCATGACATACTACAGTGACTACAATACCAGTCTAACATAGACCTGCACTGACAGCAATCCGAACACACTGGGGCATACTTGGAGCCTCAGAATAGCATCCTGCCTGAGCATCACACACCTCCACAGCTGGCACACAGGCATACATTAAGTCGGAACAGAGCACATGCCACACATGGCACACACATCCCGTGTGCCACACACTCACAACCTGTAGGGCTACACAACACACCTGCTACAGATGTGTTAGGTACCTCTCTTGGCCGGTGCAGTGGGGCCCCACTCAACAGGCTGTACATGGTGAAGGTCACAGTGATATGCCCATGGGGCACTATGGTCCACCACATAATGCATTCATACAGGTCAGTCAGAGGCATGGACACATATGACTCAGTCATTGTCCATGCCACTATGGATGACCTGAGACATACCTCCCTGGACTACATGATAGGAAACATAGAAGGGCTCTCTCAGCATGTGGCATGGGCTGGTATGAGCCTGATCTTGGTTGCCATCATACCCTCACCAGGTATGCTACCACAATATGTAGGAAGGGTGTTGTATGTCTACATTCTGCTCAATCTCCAATGTCATTCATAGGGTATCCAATGGCTGTCAGCGTGTGCTTACATGCTAGGGAAGCCACAATGATTTGCGAGGGGCAGCTTGCATGTGTCACCCATGGGCCATTGTACATTGGTGAAGCCTCTTGATACACACATAGTGCCTTTTGCTGCAGGGCACAGATTACATAGCCACCTCCGTGGGTATCACACGGGATAGGACACTAACAGTAATGCTACACAACACCAGCAGTGTACACCGCAAGATGCATACACTGGACACTGTCCTCAGCATGGTAAACTGCAATATCTGTGCAGTAACAGATTCCTGATTCACAGCTCAGAGGTGCAACCCATCACTGCCAGATTATACCTCATACCATGCCTGTCGTCCCCTACACATGTACCACACATGAACAGGGGGGAGGTATCTCAAGGCACCACAGATACACACACCTCCAGGTTGTTGGCACAGCACAAAGCATCAGGGCCTATCCATGTGCAGCTAACAGTGTGTTGGACTGCCTTCTGGTTCATAGCCTGGCACACACAACCCTCCCATACACAGGAAACCCACCTGTCCTCCCTAACAATACTGGGAATATGACGGTCTCTAGATATGTCTTTATGTGGCTGGACTGCATCCAGCCGAACATTGTGTGTGAGCATTACTGTAGCTACAACACACTAGCTGAAAGGCTCCCAGCATGTAGTCACTGAATTGCATTGGAACAACATGTTACCACTCCTACAACAGGTGGGAACATGCAGCACCTGTTCATCGACTACATGTAGACTATATGGCCCAGACCAGATGTGTATCCCCTGCTGTTAGGATGATACCATATACAACTCACACTGTATATACACATACCGCATGCAGCCCCTGCACAGTAAGACACAGTCATAATGTTATGCAGTGCAAATACCATTTATTCACTTGAGGCATGTGTCAGACATGGTAACTAATGAAGGTCACAGGTATATATGTGTATGTGTCACACACATACATCATGTGTGCATTGCCATTGCTGGTTTAAGCAATGTCATGCATTGTTATGAACAACAACCCACACATGGGCATTTTATGTGACACAAACACAAGTGGCAGTTGTGGGTTTCCAAAACATACCTATCTGTGCTCTGACAGTAGTAATAGACAAAGTAGCGGAGCGCACTATTGGCATTACTGGGCGATTAGCCCTGTTTGGCTGCACTGATAGTGTAGTGACATCACCTGTGTTTACTGGGGGAATATGCAGCATCTGGTGTATTGTAGTAGTTGCCAAAAGGATCTGTTCTCTCACACTTGCAATTACACACACCCTACTACCCCCCCACATACTTGCCATTTGCAGGATTCATACCCCTACCTAACTATGTTATGACACGTGAGAGAGAGATACATTAGCGAAGTGCACTATTCGAATTACTGGGAGATTCTTTTTCTCCGGCTGTACTTATAGGGTGCTGACATCATCAGTGTTTGGAAAGGGTAATGTGCATCATGTAGTGTGTTCTCCTAATTGCCAAAAAGCACATACCTTTCATACAGACTTGCAAACACACAAACTCCCCTCATCCACACACACAAACTTGTCATTTGCAGGATTCAAACCCCTACCTAGCTATGTTACGGCACTTGAAAGAGACGCATTAGAAGAGCGCGCTATTCTAATTACTGGGAGGTTCGCTTTCTCCGGCTGGACTTATAGGGTGCTGACATCATCAGTGTTTAGAAAGGGGAATGTGCATCCTATAGTGTGTTCTCCTAGTTGCCAAAAGGGACATTTCTGACATACAGACTTGCACACACACTAACCCCCCTCCACACACACTGGGCATTTGCAGGATTCAAATCCCTACTGAACTATGAACTATGTTATGACACTCAAGATGGACGCATTAGCAGAGCGCACTATTCACATTACTAGGAGGATTCCCTTCTCCTGCTTTACTTATAGGGTGCTAACATCATCAGTGTTTAGAAAGGGGAATGTGCATCCTGTAGTGTGTTCTCCCAGTTGCCAAAAGGGACATTTCTTTCATACAGACTTACACACACACTAACCCCCCTCCACACACACTGGGCATTTGCAGGATTCCAACCCCTACTTAACTATGTTATGACACTCAAAATGGACGCATTAGCGAAACATGCTATTCGCATTACTGGGATGTTTCTCTTCTCCTGCTGTACCTATAGGGTGCTGACATCATCAGTGTTTAGAAAGGGGAATGTGCATCTTGTAGTGTGTTCTCCTAGTTGCCAAAAGGGATATTCCTTTCATACAGATTTACACACACACTAACCCCCCTCCCCACACACTGGGCATTTGTAGGATTCAAACCCCTACTTAACTATGTTATGACATTTGAGGTGGACGCATTAGCAGCGCATGCTATTCACATTACTGGGAGGTTTCCCTTCTCCTGCTGTACTTATAGGGTGCTGACATCATCTGTGTTTAGAAAGGGGAATGTGCATCCTGTAGTGTGTTCTCCTAGTTGCCAAAAGGGACATTTTTTCATACAGACTTGCACACACACCAACCCCCCCCCCACACACACACTGGAAATTTGCAGGATTCAAACCCCTACCTAACTACATTATTACATTTGAGATGGATGCATTAGTAGAGCATGCTGCTCACATTACTGGAAAGTTTCCCTTCTCCTGCTGTACTTTTAGGGTGCTGACATCATCAGTGTTAAGAAAGGGGAATGTGCATCCTGTAGTGTGTTTCCCCAGTTGCCAAAAGGAACATTTCCCTCACACAGACTTGCACACACAACAACCCCACTCACCCACACACACACACTGAGCATTTGCATGGTTCAAACCCCTACCTAATTATATTATGACACTTGAGGGAGACGCATTAGCAGAGCACGCTGTCTGAATTACTGGGCATCTGTTCTGCACCTGCAGTATTTATAGCGTGCTGACATCATTATTTCTACAGAGGTATGTACATCTAGTACTACCTGTCAGGTGGGGGATAGCATATATATGCATTTGCAGCCACCTCCTTCAGGGTCAGATATGCACATCGCACTGGCAGGTTATGTTCTATACCATGCTTCGTGACCACAGGACTTGTTACACACAACACAACCAGTCCAGAACACCCCTCCCACATCCAGGACACACACTTTGCTTCCCTGGGAACAGTGCCAGGATATGCAGGTGTTCACATGCACCATTCTAGTTGTTAACGTCAGGTACAGGCATATTGTGTGTGGGAACTACTCAGGCCTCTACAACATTACCCTACAGCCACTACAAGTTGTGAGTCCATGTGCTATGGCAGAGCAACTCACCACAGCCACATGGAGGAATACATATTGCACCTGACCATCTGCAACATGGGTAATCACTGTTGCACACCAGAGGTAGACCACCATTGTTGATATCTGACCATACTCACCTTTCCCTGGATATCCATATCCCATCCCCACCCCCAGGCAAGGTTGTCACTGCAAACAAACTATATTTATCACACGCAGACTTTACACTTGTGAAGACTGGGGTGGAAGACTTCAAAGGACCCATGCTGGGGGAGTATACTGGCCACTCTGCATAATCCTTGACAATTGCATTCTATGAGCATGTGGAAGGTTTGCATTGATCATGCTATCCCAAATATACCCATGACTGCTCCACAACAGGACACCTGTCAGGTGTACACCAGCCATATATGAGCTGTCCAATAGACAGAGTGAGCTAATACATTGCAGAGCTGTAGCCCACAGAGGGATGACATCTATGAACAGTACCGGCACGACACTTCAATCCCACATAATCATCATGACACAGTGTTGACAGTGAAATTGTCCAGACAATGCAGATAAGGCTCCCCTCAGTCTGTTACTGACACCCACTTACTGCTAGAGGTCCTCAGCAACCCTCTTCCAGCACACACCAACAACATGGATGTGGCTTAGCACATTCAAACCCTGGGATCTCCACTGTGTCCCTGCTTGACAGAGGCACAGCACACTAGCCTCACACGATGCCTTATGTGACCTACTTTACAGTGGCACAGTAGCCTACTGTACTGGGGAGGCAGACGCCAAGCACACTCTGGCTAAGCTGTCATTCCCTAGGGCAAACAGCCTAGTGTTGACCTCTACACCCATATGTTTAATTGTCAGATGCACATTATTTGTTGCTGATAGACTGTTTGCAGGTCTTTATTGCCATAGCATTCCCTGTTTGTATGAACAACGTGTGTATCTGTGGAAGATGTTTGCATATGGGAGGGTTCCACTATATCACATATGTCTCTGTAGTCATTTAACTGTGTGCACTGGGCAGATTGCTGTAATGTGGTTGGTTCCTGGAATAACACGTACACATACCAGATATGTGTGACCAACTGCTAAACTGTGATTTGGCCTAAGTGTGTGAGCATGCCCAGTTCAGCCTTCCCATGGCATGTTGTCTGACATATGTCTCATTTATCAAAGTGCGTGAGCATGCCCAGTGTGTGCTTTCCATATGTTGAACTCTGCAGCCCACAACATTTGTGGATGTGTGTGAACTTCAACAATATCTCCCGCTTATGGTTGTGTGTTGGTGTCATGTTGTGTAGTTACTGTCCAACTGCTTTGTGTGTGAACACAACAGGGATTATACTGTGCCTGCAGGGTTTGCATGGGATACTTTGCATACAGTTGTCAACATCCTTTCATACTGACCTAACACTGTAGTACCGTATAGTGTGCTGGTTCAGTACTTTCACTGTGGTGGACAGTATACTGGGCTTTAGTCCTATCACTACTTTACATTTCCATAGTAAGCACAACAGCCTGGTTAGGGGCCAGTTGTGCACATCTGACCATGTTGCATTATGTTCAGATATGAACTACTTATACCAGGCTTGTCCAACATTGGTAGTGTATTCCACAACATAGGTGTACATTGGCAAACAGTAGCGATGTGCCCTAGGCCATTTCTAATGCTAGTCGGAGAGTGGGTTTGTCCTTCGACACACATTGTAAGTGGAGTTTTCCATAATATGTCATGGTTAGTATACTGTGCCCCCATCTACCTGTGACATAACAGTGATATCCAGGGTAAATCTACCATCTCTCATCCACTCATCACGATTCCTCTTCAGGTGAATCGATGAGTGACTCTATGGATAACCGTACTGGGAGTTTACTCATGAGTGGGGGTGGCTTCTGTGTTATGGATCATGCAGTACAGCTTGTCCTATGTATGTCAGTGCTGGGGTTCAGGTTTCTCATGTGCATAACTCACTGCCATTCAGATTGTACAAGGTGCAGCATGTTCATTGATTCCAGCTTGGACATGGGCTTTATACATCAGGCACAGCTTGCCTCTGGGTGGGCAGTATGGCAGTGTGTGGAGCTGCAGTTTGTTTAATCAGGCAACACATGGCATCTGTTCAAGCTCTTTGATACTCCTGGTGAGGTACTGTTGGGGACTTTACAGTTGATGGAGGTGTCTGCTGAGGTACATCCCACAGGGGCTATTGTAGTCAATTGTAGCGCTGATGAAGGATGACTGCAGAGCCACAATGACCTCCACTTATCTAGATCTGACAACCTTCATGATTAGGTGGGTATATGGTATGTTTCTGTGAACACTACAGCCACATGTTTGTCCAATGCAGGATATCTATCACCTTGTGTCCCCAGGTCTCTCATTACATGTTAGGTATGTAATGGGTTAACACCTATGTGGTAATTGGTGGGCACTTACTGTATATCCACGGGGGTTGACTATACACTTTTCTGCAATTAGCTTGCTGACATGGCTATGGCACCAGTTGTCTGTTTCTTTGTGGCCCTTTTGTGGGATGCTTGTGTCAGCTGGAGGGTCAGATATGGTGGGCAGTTTGTAGTCCTCTGCATACATGTTCAGACACAGTCCTTCCATGTTGGCCTGTACCTATGGGACATATATACCAAATGAGGAAGGTCCCAGGACCAAGCCTTGTGGGATGCCACTTATATCTGGTTTGTAGTCTGACATGGCTGCAGCATGTCTGACCATGCCAGTTCTGTCTTTGGTCTGGTTTGCAACCCCTCTACTGACATAGGGGTTTATATTTAAGCTGGTGAGCATATCTATAATGAACACGTAGGGTATTGTGTTGAAGCATTTGCAAGGTCCAGCTACACTGTGGACCACATTGCCCTCATCAATGACCTTAATGACTGTTTCAAATGAGTCAAACATGTTTAGGGGCAGAATCTGCACTTAACAAAGCCACACTGGGTATGGTCCAGTGTCAGTAGGTCCCCAATATTTTTATGTCTGCGGTACAAGCTGATCCTTTCCATAGCTGTGCAGACCAAGCTTGTCAGGATTCTGGGGTGGTAGTTTGCAGTATCCATTCAGGCAACACCTTTGTTGAGAATGACCACTGTTGTTGTACACTGCTCTTTGGGTACATATCCTGTGGTAAGGCTGACATTGAGCAGTAGTGTGATTTGGCATTCCATTCTTCTTGGAGTCCATGTTGGACTCAGCCCAGGACACCATCTCATACCATTGCTGCTGTGTGTTTTGCTTTGTAGATGCTGGCTATTACCTCAGCATCTGCAATGTCAGGGGGCCAGCAGTCTGCTGGGATAGATATTTTGCATTCTGGGGGGGGGGTTTGCACTGCACCTGTCAGGTTGTATGTTGGCAATATGTGTGTGTGTGTTTGGTATGTTGTTTGTAATATTTGTGTGATTCAGAGCATATCTGTGAATTCCCAACACGGTTCCTACCATCAGTTGAATAAGCCTTGGGATTATCCTTAGTGTCCTGTACAATTTGTATCTTCATAGGTTCATAGGTTCATACTAGACTATCCACCCTAGGGCATTTGTAAGCCTAGCCAGAGTGTGTGTGTCTTTCGCCACCCCTTGCTATGTGAATATTATGGCCATTTATGATTTACTTTACTGTGCCTCTGCCTGGACGTGACACAGTGAAGACCCCCAGTGTACATCTACGATCATCCATCCACTTGGCAATATTCCTGTTGAAGAGTGTCAGTGAGGGGCTCTGCCTAACATGGAGTGGGATTCTGTTCCAGGGTGTGGGGAGCCTCTGGGTTATGTATCTGTCCCTCCAGCACATCCTATTTCATTATGTGTTGAGGTTGACATCTGTCACTCTCACAGCTCCAATGGCTTTGATTTTTCTGGGGTGGAGCATGTCCATTACTCCTGTGTTGGAAATGGCCTTGTACAACAGACATACAATGCCTCTGTGTATGCAGTATGTGACTGCATTCAGCTGGAGTGTCTACAGACAGGCAGCATATGACATATATTTGAGACCCTTTATCCTCTTGGTGAGGTACCTTTGAAGTCTTTCTAACCACTGCAGGTGTCAGGTAAGGTATGTCCCAAATGAGGCATTGTACTAGATTATGGGTCTGATAAGAGAACAGTACAGGGGCACAATGACCTCTGTTGACGTAGATGTGAATCCTTTCATGATACGGTGTCCAATATAGATAGTCTTCCTAGCCACAATGGCAATGTGAGTGTCACATAACAGGTTACTGTTCACTTGTGTCCTTAGGTCCCTGATTACACCTTCCATACATAATGGTTTACCACCTATGTGGTAATTTGTGAGTACCTTGTTTGGTATTTGGTGGGACATTCATACTGTCCAGTGTCTTCAGGACATCTGGGTGGGGTTCCTGTGTGTGGAAGTGTGGTCTCTAGCATGCTACAGACTGTACAGCAGTTTTGCCTACGGTTAGGTGCACATGGGTAGTCTCCAATGCTTCGTGCATTGTCAGTTACCTGGATGTATGTGTGTCTGTGCTGAATATGGATACTCCCCCTCCTTTTATGTTTTGGTCCAGGTTTTGGGGCCATAACGCATGATGTGAGGTATAACCTGGTAGTGCTGGTGTGCTGTCAGTAGGCTTGCAGCAGGTTTCTGTCACTGCACAGACATCGATGTTCTCCATACTGGGGAGGGCCTCAGGAGCATGCATATTGCGGTTTACACGTTTGGCATTGGTCAGCATTACCGTTATGTTTCTTACCACTTATGTTTTCTAGGGTGGTGGGTTAGTCTTTTCAGCCTTGCCTACGTACAGCTCTATGGAGGTGGCAAAAGCCTTATCCAATATCCAGATGCCCAGGGGTAACAGGTGCAAGCCATCCCTGGAACAACAGCATGGCTTGTCATACATGACATCCCAAGCAGACAGACATTAGATCCTCTTGGACTGACAGCAGTAATTGTGCCACCTGTTAAAGCTGATCATTCTGTGTTTGTACTGTGGCATCATTCTTGGTGAGGGTAGGATGCTGCAAACGGCCAGTGTCATACCGGCCTGGAGTACATACTCAGAGAGCTCATCCATGTCTCTTTTCATGTAGTCCAGGGAGGTACATCTCAGGTCATTCACACCAGCATGGACAATGACTGCATCATATTTCTACTTGCTTTGGGGTGACCTGCGTACTTGTGTTATGTGGTGTATTGTAGCAGCCTACAGGCAGCTTACTGTACCCTTTCCCTTGTTCAGTCTGGTGAGTGGGACAGCAGTGTGTCTGCCTATAGAGTCACCTATTACAACTGTATCAGGCATGTTGTTTCTCCTTCTGGCCTGTGACTGTTTGGCACACCAGCTTTGTGTACTATGTGTTGCATGTGCTATGTTTGGAGGTTGTGGTTGCTTGGGGGACTGCTTTGGAGGTCTCTGTTGGTGTGGTGTGTTTGTAATTAGGGCCTCCAGGAATGTTTTTCTGTGTTTATGTGTTTGGTTTGCAGTTGTGATAGGTCTATGTGGGACTGGGTTTGTGGTGTGTGGGGTTACCTTCTCCTCCTGACTAGTTTTGGCAGTACTGAGTTGAGGGAGCTCAGCCTCCGGTTTGGATAAATGGTTGCATCTCTCACATATATTTGTATTTCTTGGGGGGAGTCGAGGGTTGTCTGTGTACTTGGGGCAGGTGTAACATTGCCTCAGGATTCACAGATTCTACTTGTAGCTGGCCTTAGTGGATTGTATGTGTGGACATATTTTATTGCCATACTACTGATCAGTGATTACTTCCCTTTTTATGTTTGCTCTATCATGTAGTAGCTTCCTCATTCTCTTGCATGGTTTGGTAATGGCTGGAGTCCAGCATGCCAGATGCCTGCATGTATGGCATTGTGTCTTGCTGTTATTTGTGATTGCATAATCCAAGCATTCCTGGCTGTGTTCATGGAATGCCTGTATAACAGGTTCTGCGGCATGGCCCATATTTTGCACCTGCACAGGGCCTTTAATGGATTCCATGTCAGTTTGGAGGGGTGCAACTTATGCTTTACACATGTTTTTCACTGTGGTTTTCTGGCCAGGGACTGTGGTCAGGATGTGTATATCCAGTGTGATTACTCTATGGTCTGGTCTTACCAGTGAGGGATACACTTCTCATCTTGCCATTCAGTACCCATGTTTCTGATTATCACATCCAGTATGCTTACCCCTCTTGTGGGAGTGGTTCATTGTTCCTGGGCATTTTGGTTTATGGATTCTAGGAACTTTTCTCCTACAGTGTTGGTGCTAGTATAATGCTCCCAGTGTATGTCTGGGTATTTTCAGTCAACCAATATAATGTGGTTTGGGGGGCTTGATATATTCATGTATTCCAACATAGGCCAGGTGCAGTTCCTGGTGTTAGGATGGTCGTCTGTAGCAGGCTATAAAATGGGAAGCAGTTTTAGCCACTGTTACTTGACCATGGCTAGTCCATGCTGCTTCTTGTTGTGGTACCAATATGGGGGTGTGGTTATCCTTGACAATTATTGCTAGTCACCCTCCTTTTGTAGCTTGTTCCATGTTTTGAGGCTGTACAGCACAGTATGAGGTGTAACCTGGTAGTGTTAGGGTGCTGTTGTGAGCCTTGACCCAGTTTTCTGCTACAGGACAGATATCAACATTCTCCATACTGGGTGCGTTTACACTGCACGCATCTTGCTGTTTAGACTTCTGGCATTGGGTAGCATTACATCTAGGTTCTTATCCCTTGTGGTACCTATGGAGGTGGGTTTGTGTTTTGAGCCTTACCTATTCAGGGCATGCTGTGGGTAATGACAGCATTTGCCAGTATCCATGATGCCTGGACTGATAGGTGCACGCCACCCCTAGCAGGTGGAGCATCATGTCATGCTCAGCATGTCATCCCAGGCTGGCACACATTGGCTCACCTTTGACTAACTGCATTACTTCAGCCAATTATTGCAATTGATCATTCCGTCATATTGTGGCATCATGCTTGGTGAGGGTAGGATGTTAGTCAGGGTCCTCAAATGTGCATATACTACATGTTGTTACATTACTTAACACATGGCATTAATGCCTCAGGTGGTGCTGCAGGGCTGCCTCTGTCGGATGCACATATTACACTCCCTGTACATGTTTGAGAGCAGGTTATGTCATTTTAGGCATCCATGTTATTATATGAGTGAGTCAGAGAGGGGTATCATTCCCAGGGTTCCTACTGAGCCAGTGTATGTGCTATGCATTGCCTCTTTGCCAAGGCCAGGGCATACTGGGCACGCCTCCTTCTGCCTATTGGGGCAGGCTCAGGTTGTTCCTCCTCCGAGTCACGCTCTGCCTGTGATGGCCTTGGCAATGGTGGGGGGCTGTTTGGCCCGGCCCTATGCTGGTCCTGCTGCAGCTGTTTTCACAAGATCATATTATGTAGCATAGCACATACCATGACAATATGGGTACATGTAGTTGGTGAATACTGCAAGGCTCCACCAGATGTGTCCAGACACCGGAACCGTGACTTGAGCAGCCCAAACACACGCTCTATTACATTACGTGTTTGTGCATGTGCCTCATTATGGCGTTCCTGTTCAGGTGTGTGTGCGCTTCTGATGGGTGTCATCAGCCACGGCTCCGGTGCATAACCTGCATCCTCCACTAGGTGTCCTTGTGGGATGTCCCCATTGGCAAATGTCTGGTACAGCTGCATCAAATGCCAAATATGGGAATCATGGTAGCTCCCAGGGCAGCCAGCACACACATTCATTATTATGCTCTGGGCATCACACATGACCTGGCAGTTGATGGAGGGGAAGCCCTTGCGGTTAATGTAGGCCCTACCCCGCTCACCGACTGGTGCTTTGATGCGTATGTGCGTGCAGTCTATTGCACCTACTACCTCGGGTATTCCGCTATTTGCTGGAAGAGATGCATATTGCTGGCCAATACCTCATGGGCATTGGAGAAATATACATGATCACCGACATGTGCTGACATGGCATCCAGGAACTGGTGCAGTACCCTGGAGGCTGATGCCTGTGATATCCCCATCATATCACCAGTTGGTCTCTGAAAGGTACCTGTTGCTAGCATTCTTAGGCCAACACATATCTTGGTTTCCACTGGGCTGGGTTCCCCTCTGTTGGTTCTGTGTGTGAGGCGTGGCCTGCACAGCTCGACAATTTGCTGCAGGAGGTCTCTGTCCACTCTGCAGCACTCTACTATCTCTAGCTCATGTAACCCGTGGTAGGTGACCCTGGGCCTGTACACTCTTCTCCGTCTCCTCACTGTGGGTTGTCTGGCACCATCTGCATTGTCACCACCCTCAGCAAGTCGCCTATGTCTCCTTATGACAGCTATGGCAGCCCCTAGCATTTCTGCTCTGAGTTCAGCTTTTTCAGTTTTCACTTCTAATAGCTTACTCCTGTCTTGCAGTGTCTCTTGAGAGAAACATCCTGCACTGCTATTTGCAGAGTTTTAAGTGCTTGGCTGAGCTACTATTCTGCCTGTGTAATTGCCTGCTTCTAATTGTTTTCACCTGCTAGCTCCAGCAGTATTCCCTGCTAGCTTCCTACTAATTCTGTTGCTTCCTTTTTCCTCTCTGTTTCCTCAGGGGGGAGCAACGTGCATACCAGCAGAAACACGCTCACAGTGGCTTACACGCGTGCACACATGCTTACATGGTTCAGAATCTGCTTATTCGGGTTAAAACACGCGCACACCAGTGCAAACAGTCTTACAAGTCTACCAACATGCTCCCACATGCTCAGTCTGCCCTACACACGTGCATACTAGCGCAATCAGTCTTCCAAGTCTGCCAACAGGCTCCCACATGCTCAGTCTGCCTTACACGTGCGCACACTCTCCTACCCGCGCCTCATGGCGCGCACATGTGCGCATGCATGCCCAACAAGAAACTTTGGTGTAAGTAACAGTGTACACCTTCCATTTCTTGACTTTCCCATGCTTAGCTTGTGGCACTCCTCTTTCCATGATCTGTGTCTGACATCTGTCATGTAACACTGACCTCCAATGAACTGCATTTCTTTCTACCATTCCCCCCTGTGATTTCACCTATCTCCTACTCTATTCCTCCCCCTTATGTATTTCTTATACTACTCAGAATGTGCTCATTTGCTATGTGACAGTGGAATTCAGTATCATAACACTCATTTACATCAGATTGTCTACTAATGCTTAGTTACATGTCTTAGAATCAGCTTCCCCCCTTAGCAACCACTAAACGGTGGCCATGTTGTTTTTGGTCTGCTGGTCCCTGCATTGTAAATCCATGTATTGCATAAAACCCACATTTGTAGGTTTATAACCTTCATTTTTATGTTTTATACAGCGCAGCCCGTTTGCGCGGGGCTGCGCTGCGTTTAAACATCGGCAATCGCCGAAAAAAAAATATTTATTTTTCATATTTGCATCAGGGTACCTTGCCAATGGCCACATATTTGGCCATTGGCATGCTGCCTGACACATATGCACACTTTACTTGGAGCTGACATGGCTCCATTGTGATTTTTGCAGAAACGTACTCAGTTGTCAACTGAGTACATTTCTGCAGCTAAAACGGCTCTTACACGGGCTGCTTTCTGCTTTGTGGATCGCTACTCTACCTCATTTGCATGCCTTTCAGCTGCTAGTAATGTATTTAGCATATCCACGCCCAGTCCGTGTAAGAGACGTTTTAGCTGGTCTCTTACACGGAGTTTCTGGCTGTTCCTGTATCGTGAGGCTTGCATGGAGTCTTACACGTCTCTTACACTCCATGCAAGCCTTCGTGAATCCTGCCCTAAGTGTTTTTCTGTTATGTCAGAACTGTACTACGGAATTATTTTAAGTTTCTGTGTGATCTCTGAACTCTTGAATAGCACTGTGGTGTAGTAGTATTGTCTTGTGTTTTTAGAATTTATTATTACATATTTTTAAACACTTTTCAACTGTGGCTGGTTTATGTAGAGATAAGCTAAGCTTATAGTACATTGCATATTTATAGAGTTTACTGTCTAAGCCACTCATATAGCTTTAGCCCTGGGCTATAATACCCATTGGATAATAATATTGCACAGTAATACTTGGACACCCTTCTAAAGGCCTTTGGGTAACTGATAATTATTAGCTGGTGGTGGCAGTAATTACTACTGTATAGTCTGGGTAAAGGGGCATAGCTGGTGAATCTGTGTCAGCCTTTCCCAGGAGTGTCTGTGAAGGTGTATAAATACTTATCTCAAAGTGTGTGTGTGTCAGCTACTTGGGCAGAGACACAAAGCATTGGTTGGACAGAGAGGGTACTGGAGGTTAGCTTGCCAGCTAGGCTGAGATCTGGACCTTATAGCTGTGCCAGTGAGGAGTCTTTTTGGGGACCTGGGGAGCAAGGGAGTGACCAGCCCTGGACTGACTGTGATCTCTGTGTGCTCTTAAGGGAAATTGCACTTTACTGTGTGTATTTGCTATACTTTCCTCATATATGAGATGCCCTCTATGGTGTTAGTGGTGAGGATTGAGGCTCCTTGATTGCTGGGCCAGGGCATGGGTGTCACAAGCACTAAAAAACAGAATGGCTCCCAGTTAATCAAAGAGCAGACCTGATCCTAGTATCTCAGTTGTTCAAACTCCTGCATGACCATACTCTCCCACATTTCACTTAAGAACTAGTAAGGCATAACCCTACATGCAACCTATGAAACTTGAACCATTTATGCTCTAAAACACAGATCCCACAAACTAAGCTACATATCCCTCACCATGCAGTCTCAGTTCTTGGGCCTAAACTGTGGGAGTCCCTTCCCACTGAAATGGAAGACTCTTATTACAAGTTTTGTTTTCTACTAAAGACACATTTAGTTAAACAAGCAGAATGTACCTGTTACCTCTCAGGTGACGGGTTTATATCATAACATCGAAGTTCTCTAACATCGAATGTTATTATATCGAACCCATAATGTCGAACGTTGAAAACAGCGAAGGTGCAGGACATCAATTTTTTCCCAGGGAAAGAATTTGGTGGGCCGTTGCTGTGGCTTTGCTGTTTTCAGTGTTTGATATGTTGGAGCATTACGGGTTGGGTTCAGATAAGTGTGCGATTGTGTGTAGGTTAGGGTTGGGGGTAGGTTAGATGAGTTAGGGTTAGGTAGCGGGTCAGGTAAGTGTGCGGTTGTGTGTAGGTAAGGGTTAGGGGTGGGTTAGTTGAGTTAGGGTTAGGGTTAGGGCACAGGTCAGGTAAGTGTGCGATTGTGTGTAGGTTAGGGTTGGGGGTGGGTTAAGTCAGTTAGGGTTAGGGTGCGGGTGAGGTGAGTGTGCGATAGTGACAGACCTTAGGGTTAGGCTTGGGGTAAGGTAAGTGGATAGCTAGTACTGTACGTAAAGTTTAGTTTAGGTGTAGGATTTTAAGTGTATTTGTGTGGATGGCTGTTTTTTGTGTGTGTTTGTGTTGTGTGTATGTTTCACGGAATAGCGAATTTTTTCCCTCGGAAAGAATTTGCTATTCTGACTGTCCGATGTTTTCACACTTCGGTGTTTATGGTTCAATATAATAACATTCGATGTTAGAGAACATTGATGTTATGATATAGGACCCAGGTGACATCACTTAAATCTACTTTAACTCTTCTGCAGTCAAACACTAATATCTTTTCCTGCTTTTTATGTCTTATTTATTTTTTTCTTTTATTTTCATTTATTTAACATTGGTTTACTGGAAGAGTCTGACTTGGGACAAAGTAAATTTTCAGCAGAGGCCCAGGGCAAAACACTCTAGACATGTCTTTGAAACATAGAAAGAAATCAGAGCACCATGAAGAAACCCACACAAACACAGGGAGAACATGCAGACTCCACACAGAAGGTACTCCAGCCAAGAATCAAACCAGAGAATGTCTTGCTGTGAGACGGCAATGCTACTGCTGTACCACTGCACCCTCCAATTGATTTATTTTACTCTAATTTCTCATGTTTTTAAACTTTTGTACATATTGAAAATTAATAGTTGGATTTACTATTTATTCAAACCACTGCTCTACCATTGCACTGTTTTACTGTCACTTATGTATTGTTCTATTCTTGTCTATTTTTTATGTCTGGCCAGTTCTGACCCCAAGCTGAGACTAAATCTGGTCACAATGGATCAGTGTACTACCCTGGTAAACAAATTCACATTCAGATAAATAAATAAATGGTCATGGCTGAACTAGCTATAGTTTAAGAATGACATAAATTCAACTTAAAACTGATCTCAAGCAACCTAAATATGAAAAATACAAATGAAATGCAAATGACAGATAATATTCACCGTGGCTCGCTTTGTCTCTCCATTTCCCTCCTTGGTAGATGAATTTACTCATTTTTACCTAACTAATAGCTTATTTGTTTTCAGTTTGTGTTTCTTTGTATTTATCACATGCTTTCTTTACTTCCATTTGATTCTGCATGCTGTTTGCTTTGCATCAAGCCCAGGTCAGTCATTCCAGGTAGTACTCTTCACTTCTTTAATATAGTTACCCTCCCTTTTCAGCATTGCCCCGTGTGCGCGCGCGTGTGTGTGTGTGTGTGTGTGTGTGTGTGTGTGTGTGTGTGTGTGTGTGTGTGTGTGTGGTGTGTGTGTGTCTGTGTGCCTGTGTGTGTGTTTGCTTGTGTATTTGTATGTGTGTGTGTGTGTGTGTGTGTGTGTGTGTGTGTGTGCATGTGTGTGTGTGTGTGTCTGTGTGTGTGTTTGCATGTGTATTTGTGTGTGTGTGTGTGTGTGTGTGTGTGTGTGTGTGTGTGTGTGTGTGTGTGTGTGTGTGTGTGTGTGTATATCCATGGGCAGGGCACGCATGGTGGCATCTCCTCTCTCACTGCGATATTTATAGTCTAGCAGATCTTGTTTTATATGGTTGAGCCAGGATAGAGGAGTGAACCTTCTATCTTTAACTCTGTGTTGGCTCAGGCATTTTGGTATGCACCCTAATGTTGCCTTTCCTTATACTTCATGATGAAAAGCATGTAGGGATTGCAATGTTTGGCTGCATGCATGCTACTTTGGCAAACTTACTGCCAGTTGGTGAATGCATTCTTGTTCCTGACAGAATGCTGTTTGAAATGTTTAGGCTAGCCTCTGACCTTGTGCAAGCAGATATCTGTGTAATTAATAGCCCCACACTCTGCACCTAAGGAAGGAAAGTTGGCTGTCAGACCTTCATCTTCCCTCTTCTTGTAAGGATCTTTAAGTCTGTATCTTTAATAGAAAATGCAAGTTCATGTTATTAGCTCTGCAAACTTAGGACCCTGGATATACCTTAGAAAATGATTCAAGTCTCCCATTCATTAACAGGCTGACATACAGTACTGGCTTGTATTTTCAATTACAAACATCAGATTCTCACTCATCTATCTATCTTACAGATTGAAGCTGAATGAATTACCTTTAATTAGTGCTGTTCTCATTCAGAGGTAAAGAACCTGCCTTAACAATATCCCACATCAGTTGTTTTTACATGCTCAGCATCCAGCTGCTTGCAGCTCATTCATTCACCGATAAACCTGTCTTTGTGGTTGAATTCAAGAAACTTGAATATGCAGACTACACTACTAAGTACACTGTCTCAGCATTTGTGTAACTTTGCCGGCAACATATTTAAAGATTGGGGGTGGGGCACAGCCCCACATCTGGGGGTGCAGCCCCCATTCCTTGCCTTCTCACCTTTACTTTATAGTCATGTCTACACTTTATTTTTTTTATCCTCTCTTGTTGACAGGTTTATGGGGTTTTGTCTCCATTCCCATTCAGTTGCTTCATTTTTAAACACAGCATTGCCAAGTATAAGTCATCCTAACTCTTCTTCGTTCAGTTGGTTCAGCTTGATATTATGTTTTTAATGACTCTCTGGTCTTGCAGTTTTGTACAGTGGGTTCTAGCTAAGCACTGTTACTGAACTTCTTCCTGCAGTTCTGAGTTTCATTCCCTCATTTTTCATCTGGGAAGGAACAGAAGTGACAGAGTCAGTAGAAGACCAGACATACAATTCCTGTTCTGCCAGGATGTACCATGGGCTGCCAGTTACTCCACAGCTGCAGCACCCCTTTCCCTAAGATGCAGTAACCTCAGAGTTTTTATAATTATTGGGAGTTTCCCCTGTAGAACGGGCAAAGGGAAAATATTCCCAGGCAAAGATGTTTTACAAAAGACTTAGTGGGGTCTTCAGAGAACTGGTAGTCAGTGTAATTCTGATGCTCACAAGTCTGCTATTCAGTAAAGCTGGCACTTCTAATGTCTGGTACAAGCAAGCCAGGTGCTCAATATGAAACTGAGTTACACCAATGAAATTCTGATACATAGGAGAGTTCAGCGGCAGGGAGCAAAATTCAGAGCTGCATAAATGACTGCAAAATGAACTATAGATGGGATTCACATCTATAGCAGTGACATATGTCCAGTTCAGATACAGAATCACTTCTACTAGTACTACATTAGTGCACCATAATGTTAAATAAATGTCACATTAAATAAGGGCTCAATGTATTTCTAATCTCTCTGGTACACTGATCATCACAGAGAAGACACTACTCAGGGGGGTGCATATCAACATGGCACTGTGCACATGTATATGATTGTAGTGGTGGGAAGGGCAGGTTACATTCATCACAGATGAATACAAAGCTAACTGCCCTGAAGGGCCATTTTCAGCTTAACCAATAGCCCAAGGTCAGAATCAAACTGGGTACCTTGTGTTTATGAGGTGAAGTCTTTAACCATTATGCCAAACCACCACCACCTGATAGCATTTAAAGTATACATAGTCCCCTAGTCTAGGTGTCTATGTCATAAAGTGCAGTGGGATTTGGGGGTTATTAAAGATAAAGGGTTCACAGCACAAGTAGTAAAAGATATATCTCAAGGAGGGAGGCAGTTACATACTGAAAGTGCACAGCAGGACAACATTGTGTACACTGTTGTAGAAATAGCACACAAAGGGTTATTGGGTTACAGTTACTACAGTGCCTGCATGTACACACATCCATCAGGAGGGACAATGCACATTACTCCATGCAGAACATAGTTACTTACAATGTATATCAGTGCTGATGTACATTGTAAGTAGTTATGTACATCAGCGCTGATGATTATGGCACACAGCAATGAGCAACTCAATTCAAGAAGTGACCAAACTGCATTATGCTTATTACCTATTTCTATATATCACTGTTCATTTGCAGATTATTTGGGTTTTCTACCTGGCTAATGTCACAGAAGTAGAAAATATTGCTACATTACAGGTCTGTGATGGCTTGTACTGGTGCAAATTCAGCCAGCCAGCACTGAACTAACACCAATATACAGTGAGCATGAAGAATATGTGTGTGTATGTATCTGCTGGTGGGATGGCTGCAGGGTTACAAGTTGTGTTTGCTTTGCAGCAAAATATACTCACCTCTTCTAATACATCTTTGCATATCAGATTTAAACAAGGCTTTGATATTACTCTTGGAGCTGTTTAGTATATATTCTAAATCTGCCATTGTATTTGTCAGCGATTTTAAGGTCCTATATATTTTCCTGTATATACTCCTGCCATTCAATAACTTCTGATTCTGCTAGGTCCTTCCCATCTTTACCTTTTGTCATTCCCATCTTGTTTAGCTATCTTTCTGTTCTTGGCGCTGTCCTTATCTTTTCTTGCTATTCTCTGCAAGTCTGTATTTGGTTTAATAGTTTTCCTTAGCTCTTTGACTGGTCCTCTATTTCTTTCCTTATCCACTTACAAAGCCTCTACTGACATCAGTTTGCTTTATTAATCTTCTATTAAGAAAATTTTGGTGACATCTAATGGATATTAACCTGAACGTATACCCAAAGGTTTTAAGGCACTCTGCCAGATTTATTCCATTGCATCTGTTCTTCACCTCCACTACATATTAGTATGGGATACTGTTGAGCTTATGTAAAAATGGCTGTGGAGACCTCTTCTGTTTCTAAATTTGATCTTAAACTTTGTAATAAGAACTTGATGATTCAAAGAGTTCAAGATGGCCGCCGAGCACTGAACACATACTTTCTGCTGCTCCTGTATCAACCAAATCTATCCGCTCAAAAAACCTGCATCTGGCACCGAATTGAACAGGAAAGGAGTATTTCTTCTAAACTACGCTTCATGGAAAAGACCTATAGCAACATTTTGGTCTAAAAAGTAAAATTTTATCATTTTTTCTGCAAGGGCTTACCTCTACTGACTGGCTGAAGGTCGCAGCCGCATGGTGGCATAATTTTCTCTGAAGGACTGAGTTTTAAGTTCTAAGCAAGAAAAGTTAAAGGAGAATTCTTTAAGTCACTCCCTTGTGGTCTAAACCTTCACTTTAATTCACCCAGTGATGGCTAACCAACAAGAATCCATGGATGTTATAACTTCTAAAACCAAACTCTCTTCTCTAATCTCACCTGAAAAGAATGTGACAGCTAAGAGGCAGAGAATAAATAAATCAACACAGGATTCAAATAAAGGAGCTGCTAAATCTAAAGGTGAGTCTGTTCTTTCACTAGACAACCTTAAAACAGCATTACAGCCCTTGAATGAAGATTTCAAATTATTCTCAGACAAATTAAATTCATTTGGTTCTAATCTAGACCAAATTACATCCAGAATTAATCTTATTGACAAGAAAATTGAGGAGAATTCAAGGCAAATACAAGACTTACAAACAAGGGTAAATACAAATGACAAAATTATTAGTAACTTACAGCAAAAAATAATAGACTTAGAAGCACGCAGTAGGAGAAACAACATTCTAATACGTGGCATTCCTGAAAAATTTGACCAAGTCCAACTACCAGTCATACTAACTGAGATTTGTGAACACATTATTGAAAATAAAATCTTAGCTAAAGAAATCATTATTGAAAGAGCTCATAGAGCCTCTCAAAGATCACAAGATGAGAGTGTCCCCAGGCAGATTTATGCAAGGCTACTAAATGCTGCACATGTTACCACACTCCTCATGGCTGCAAAAAAGAAAAGTAACATTTCATGGAGAGGTCACAGGATTACAATAGCACAGGATTTACCCCAACCCATTAAGGTTCAAAGACAAGCTCTAGCTCCTTTTTGTGCCTTGTTAATAAAAAAAAAATTACGCTTTCAGATGAAATACCCAGCCATCCTCTCCTTCAGCTATGGGGATCAGAAGTTCCTAATACATTCTGCAGATGAAGCAAAAAAAGCATTTATGCAAGCTTTCAAGGAACTACCGGCTTAACTAGCTATACTGTTAAAGCTAGTAAAATAATATAATCAAGATAATACAGTATATGCCTAATAGCTATGAATTACTGTTAAGACTAACAAATAGTATAACCAAGATGAATATACCTACAAAAACCTATCTCTGCTGGCTTTCTAACACTGTTAACTGATTCTAACTTACCCTGTCATCTTCCTAGCCTATTTTTACCATCATCTAGATGGTTGTCCTGGCATTTTTCTTCTTCTCTTTCTTTTTTTTTGTTTTATTTTCCTTTCTAGCTCTTCAGTAATATGTTGGCCCATTTCTATCAGTGCACGAGGCTTCCTGTGGCCTGTTGAGGCCTTATTTAGAGCTCCACAAGGGTTCCCTAAGCTCCCAGGGCTGTTTCAACATTCCATTACCCAGAATGCAACAGGAGCATTGGCCGATAATGTCACGGGGTCGGAGGTTGCAACAGAAGAAGAAAAATCAGTGCATTCCCGGGAATGCTAATATCATGAATTAGAGCTTAAGGAAGAAGAAATCGATCTAAAACAACACTTTCTGGACACTTCAGGATGGGGGTAGTTAAACAGGCTATACAGAACTCTGGTCAGGGTAATTTAGCAGCCTAATCTTATGCTTAAGTAATGAATATATTACAATATCATTTTTTTCTAGCAATACAAGTACATCAGTTTGTCAGAAGTCTTTCATATCAAACTGTATAGTAGCTGCCATCTGCTGGTCATGTTGCAAAATTACAATGCCATACTTCAGACATGCTTTTCTGTGCCTTTCAGTTTTTTTCAAAAACAATATTTTATGTGTTCACATTTAGTTTTCTATTTAGTATTTAGGTGTGTGTTTGAGTGCTCATTGTGAAAGTGTTTTAGATACAAACTCAGACTCTGTGAGTAAAATAAAAAAGTCTTTGCAATTGTCAAGTTATTTAAAGACAGCTAAAGACAATTGCCTGTTTAGTAACCCATTAGTCTGCTTCACAGCTGTGCTACCTGTACTGAAAATATGTCTTCAAGTTTGAAATCTTGTTGCATGATAACACAGATTAGTATTTTGACTACTTTCACCATGATTCAATCACGATTCAGGAATCATGATGTTCTAATTCTTTACTGGAAGTGCAGGATATGGATGTCTTGTTTTTTCTCTCAATGAAGGTGGATCTACAGAGCTAGTGAGCTTGATATGTTGTATGCTTATGCTTGGTTTAATTAGCCGGCTTGCTAAAACTTGCTTCTTGCTAAAAAGGCTGGCTAAACTGTGTTTTTTACTGGTTAGTGATGATATGTGAGTTATGTAGTTTATTGTGAACTGCATTCAGTGAAAATCCAATTAACTGCTTAGGTTGTCAATTAATGCTCTTGTTTTTGTCTTTCCTTCTCTAATCCTATTGTTATGTAATTCTGTGTGTAATGCATATGTAGTGCATATGCAGTAAACCCAGTTAGATATCTAGATAGGTAAAAAATGTATTTACATTTCCACAGAGCTATTCTGTTTGTTGACGTATATATTTAACCTGTAATTTTTTCCTGTTATAATTACCCCATTCATTAACCTCCCTTTAGAGCAGGGAGACAGGAGACCAAAACATAGTATTAGGATATTATGGTACTTACTGCTATGCCAGTTATAAATAGAACCTGTGTCACTATCTGCTGTAATGGTTATTAATAGCTCTGGTTATAAATTGTGTTGGTTTCAATTACTTAGCAACTCTTACTGTCTATATTACTCCAACCTCACTTGCCTATTTACATGGAAATTTTCAAAGTCAATAATTTCAAAAAATGCTGTATGTATGATGTTCTTATGGTGGTATTATTTTATTATCTCCTTTAACTCCTAACTCGAACATCACTTTGCCTTTAACTGTGCATTCTATGTACATAAGTTTTTCAATATTCCTTAACATTTTTGGGAGTGGCATGGTGGTGTAGTTGTCCAATGTTTGTTGGCGCTTGGACTATTGATGTTAGTTTATATGTCTCCCTGCTCTGTTTTTGTATTATTCTTCATAAGGGAAAACATTTAAAAACAGATCACTTGTATCTATCTAGAACTTTTTCAAAAATGACTCAGGGAGACAGGTGGTTAGGCACATGGTTTATGGTAAGGAGCATGGATGCCAGAATATGATCTATTACCACATTACACTTTCTGTCATATATAAAAAAATTTGTTTACTAATTGCACCATCCCTAGTAGGGCTTTTTTCTTAATTTATCCTGGCATATATCTACGTTTTGAATCTAATTATGATGATTAGTGTGAATTCCTGGAATGTAAATGGCCTTCAAGAAATCAATAAAAAGAAACTAGTTATGCACCTGATTTTTCAGGATAAATCTAACATCGTCTTTTTACAGGAGACCCATATGACAAATGTTCAATGGGATAATATTAAAAAAAGAAATTGAATTAAACTTGTGATATCAGCAGGGAACAGTCTTGTATCAAAAGGCACTGTAATAATAATTAAAAAATCCTTTCCTGGCGAAGTGCTAAATACTAAATTTGACCCAAATGGTAGATGGTGTTTATTTTCCTGCTCTTACCCTCAGGTAAAATACCCTATACTTTTCTTAAACCTATATAGCCCTTGTACAAACCAGCACTTATTCTTCTATGAAATACATAATCTACTACTTCAACTTCCTAATAATTTTTTCATTATTGGTTGTGACTGGAATGCACTCATGGACCCACTGAATGATATTTCAAATAAAAACAGGAAACAGTCCTCACAAGTAACTGCATCTGTTCAGGACTTGATAAATAGCTTCAACTTAGTTGACCCCTTTTTAATATTTGACCATGACAGAGAGCTAAATAAGTTTACGTTTTATTCGGCTTCGCACAAAGTCTGGTCCAGAATTGATTATTTTTTGGTCTCTGATATCTTTTCAAACAAAATTACAAACTTTGCCCTTGAGGCTAGAAGTATATCCGATCACTCAAATGTCTCCCTTTGTATTAATCCCACTCACCACCTGAATCGCAATGGTAGTAGTCCCACTTGGTCACTAAACAGTAACATTCTTAAAAAAGAAGATGTTCTGCAGGAAATTAATGATCATCTGAAACAATTTGATGCAGAATCTTGTTTATCCACCATCCCCTAAAGATATCCAATGGGCTACGGCCAAAGTGGTCATCAGAGGAATACTCATACAAAAATCATCTTATTATAAAAAAAAAAAAAGAGAAATTGTACATCAATAACCTCAACAATGAGCAAAAGATGACTGATGCACAACTACAAAATGACTTTTCCTCCTGAACTGGAAAATAATTTACATGTGATACAAAAAAAAAATTACTCATTTCACTTACAAAATCAATCCTTGGTAGAACTCAAACTCCTTCACAGATATTTAGAATGGGAAAGAGGGACCACACTATATTAATGAAATAAAATACAAAGGGAAAAACTTATACAGTAATGAAGATATTGTTAACTCTTATGTAAATATATTCACTGAAATCTATAATCCCCAAATCCAGACCCCAAATGAAATGCACAAAAAATTCCTAAATGAGGTATCTGTTCCAAAATTATCCTTCGTGCAAAACACCCTTCTTAACAGCCCAATATCACTGAGTGAAATAATGCTAGCTATTAAAAAACTTAAACCAAATAAGGCGCCAGGTCCTGATGGTTTCACAGGAAACTTTTATAAAACTTTTAGTCGTCACCTTTCTAAAACTTCTTGCCATGTATAACTATATCATCTTGAAAGGGATTACTGATAAGTATATGAAAAATTTGAAAACAATATTCATCCCAAAACCAAACTCTGACAAGTCCAACCCTCTCTGCTATAGGCCCATCGCCCTTATTAATGTTCACATCAAAATCTTATCTACCATTTATGCTAATAGAATTCAGAAAGTTATAGCTACAGTCATTTCTTCTGAACAGTTGGGATTTATGAAACAGAGGCAGTTGTGTGACAATACTCTTACCATAAACACATTAATGTTGTTTCTAAAAAATTGATAACCACCCACGTTATGCACTCACCCTAGATGCTACCAAAGCCTTTGATAACGTTGATCTAAACTTCCTTTACCTAACCATGAAATTCTTTAACTTTCCTGATCTTATTATCAACACTATTAAGGTGCTTTATAACAATGCCTCTACTTCCCTGTATATAAATAAAACTTTATCACGCCCTATTAAAATTACCAATGGCACTAGGCCGGGCTGCCCACTCTCACCTTATCTTTTCAATTTATATCTGGAACATTTCCTTCTCTGGGTTAAACAAAAGAAATATCACCATATTCCAAAAGTTTTCAATATTGATATAAATTATTCTGCATTTGCAGATGACCTAAACATCTATTTTGAGCTTCCCAACACCGATCTTCATAAAATTCGAAATTCTATTTATCTTTTTGCTGAGGCTGATAATTATAAATTAAACCCTGCAAAATCATCTATTTTTCCATTAAACCCTGCAAACCATTTAGAATATTACTTCCCCCTGTCTGACATTCCTCTCAAATATACACTTAAATACCTAGGAATAAATTTCACACACCCTCACCAAGAACTAATAAAAGCAAACCTAAATAGAGTCTGAGATCAGATAAATAACAATCTAACTAGATGGAAAACATCAATCTTTCTTTGCTATCAAAATCTGCTATCATTAAAATGAATATTTTGCCTAGAATCCTTTTTCATCTTAACCCCATCTTCTTAAACGTTCCAAAATTTTTTTTTAGAAAAATGGAAACCACAATCTCAAAGTTTTTATGGTTCCCTAAATCAACCAGAATATCATACCGGAATCTAATTACCCCAAAGAACAAAGGCGGTTTAAGTCTCCCAGACTTTAATTTATATTACCACATCATTAATGCTAGCCGTCTAATTCAAAAAGCCCGCTATGATCCCTCTTCAAAATCTGGTGCAACTATATATATTCGTTAAAACTCAATCCATATGCTGTCCCTTTTCTAGCACCTGATGGTGACTACAAGTTCAAGATCTTGCCTACATTAAAGAACAAAATTTGCATCTTTCAAACTCTGATGACCTCCTTAAAATTGCACAATACTATTCACATTCTGCAACCTATTCACCTAAACCCTAACTTAAAAATCAATAATAAAATGATCGATCTAACAAACTTCCCTATTGTTAAGAAAGCCATAGTTTGGCACTTCTATAACTCTAAAAATGTTGCAGAGGTCAAAGCTTTATTTGGTGCTCCTAACAAATATGATCCTATCTTAAGACAAATTAGCTCACTTATAAAACAAAAATTCTCTAACTATAGAGTGAAGGAGCAAGACATTATAGTATCACAATCTATCATTAAATCACTCTCCCTATGGAACAAAATGATTTAGAACACCTATAAACGTGTGTCAAGCATTAAGTATAATCATTCACTTCTATTTTCCAAATATTGGGACGGTATACAAGGAGAAATTTCTATGGAGTCTAAGTGCGAAACAATCAATAATACCCTGAATTTAACCCCCTTCAAAAACCTAATTTACACTCAGCTTATGATAAACAACAATTCCTACTATACCCCAGCAGTCTTACTGAAATTCAGATACAATAAAAACCTAACCTGTCTGTTCTGTTCCCTCCCACATGTAGATATACTTCACATCTTTTGGAGCTGTAAGAATATTTACAAACTTTGGCATTCTCTCAGAACTCAGTTGGAAAAAATGGGATACGAAAAAAACACATTCTCTTGGCAAACCATGATTTTAAATATAATTCCTAAATCTCTTAAGGGTATACATCACCACATCTGTGTTACAGCCTGTGCCCTTCTCAAATATTTTATAGCCAAGAACTGGGTCAATCCCTCAACAATAGCTTGGGAAAACTTTACATCAATGGCAATCAAATATATATCTGCACATAAGTTATGCAATAATAACAAAAAGAAAAAAGAATATTTTCAGAATTACTGGGGTAGACTTTTTGACCTAATCCAAACTAAATAATCTTCCAAAATGTGGGTCACTAACACTACATTCCAGGAAATCCTCCATCAGTATAATTTCTGGCCCTATAACCATTAGACATTGTTACCATCACACGGTAACTTTTGATTTTACAAAATATTTTGTTATATCATTTTGTTATCCTCTGGCATCCATGGTGTAAATATGTTGTAAATATGATATAAATAGAAGTACATGGTGTAAATAGTTGTTTTTTATGGTCATACCCTCCTTACCGCTTTTCTTTCTTCTTAAGACAGTCATATATTCTTCCTTCCAAGCCACTTTCCATTTGTATCTGCAGACTTTGACTGTAATAGGTTAGTGGGTGTCTTTACTGCTTATATTGGTCTCTAAGATGTAAGCTTTCCTGTAAGATAACTGCTGTGTTCTAAATGCATAGTTTTTGCACTAACTGTTATATATATACCTATACTTTACTGCTTCTCACAATGACTTACAGTTTTTCCTTTGTATGTTTGAAAAGCTTGAAAAATTCAATAAAAATATATTTGAAAAAAAGAAAAAATATATGGTATAAAAGGAAAGGGATGTCATAAATTGCTAATGATAGTAATTATCAATGATATTTTAAATAAAGGAGATGATGTAAAACTTAGGAGTGATATTAATAAAGCATTTGATTTAAAAGGGCCTAAGACATTTTGAGATTTAATGGAAGCATATCATTTTACTGGTAAAATTAAAAAAGTTTGTATGACAGCTTATAGCTATAATAAGATAAAAATACTGATAACTGGTTGGTTAAGTAAAGCAAAGTGGATGGGTAACTGAATGAGACAAGAATGCCCTATGAGTGGTATATTATTTGCTTTAGTTATGATTAGGGTAATAAATAAGGTGAACTGTAAAATAGAAAATGCAACATATGTAATGCAATATGTTAATATTACAATTTTGATGACATTTGCAGATGACTTTATTATACTAACTCAAATAGTTTGTGGATGAAATAAAGCATGCTTTGTGTAGTAGATTGTTTAAAAGAAATAGGTATGACATTAATAAGGATCCAAGTAAAAGTTTGGGGGATAAGGAAAAAGATAAGAGGAATACAATTTAGAATGAAAGAAATTTCAGTACTGGGAATAAATATTGGTAATAAAACTGTGATTTGAACACAGTGGGAAAATCTGTTAAAGGAATTGAAAGAATGTTGTTGTCTATGGAGAATGTATAGATTATCTTATAGACAATACGTTATTCTGATAAATTCAATATCAGTGGGTAAAACAGCGTATTTATCAAATGTATACATGATTCCAAAAATGTATGAAAAACAATTATTACAAGTAATGTTTACATTTATATGTGGATCTAGATTATATCTAGTGAAGAAAGGAGTATTATATATGAATCAAGAAGGGGACTGGGACTATTAAATCCAGTGGTATTTGCAGATTCATTAAATTTGTATAAAGTATTGAGATGGATAAATGAAAAAAATGAGAAATTAGTTGTAAGACTGTTTATGTATGAAAAATGTTGGGAGATAATAAAATGAATAAGAGACAAAAAGAATGTGTCAATAAAGAAATAGAATATGATAATGAAAAAAATGAAAATGCAGAAAATAAAGACTGATGAGATGAAGAAAATAGGAAAACATGGTATACAGATATAAAGGTACAATATTATTGTGTTAACCTTTGGAAAAATATACCAGAAGAAAAGTTTACAGCTGTAAAACAAACAACTGATATAACAATAAGGTAGTTATATAGAATGTCAGGATTTCCTGTGGAGACCGAGAATAAATGGATTTATATCAGTCTGTCGAAATGGCTGAATATCGAATACCAGATGTTCAAACTGTAAAGTTAGAACACTGATAATCGTGAAGCCACGGCCCGCCAAATTCTTTTCCAGGGAAAGAATTTGGTGGGCCATTTCTGTGGCTTCGCAAGTATCAGGACTGTGGTGGGAAGTTACGGGTCGAGTTCAGGTAAGTGCGCGATTGTGTGGATGTTAGGGTTAAGGCACGGGTTAGGTGAGTTAGGGTTAGGGTGCGGGTGAGGTGGGTGTGCGATAGTGAAAGACTTTAGGGTTAGGGCTGGACAGGTGAGTTAGAGTTAGGGCGTGGGTCAGGTGAGTGTGCGATAGAGACGGACCTTAGGGTTAGGGTTTGGGTTAAGGTAAGTGGATAGGTAGTAGTGTATGTACAGTTTAGTGTAGGATTAGATGTATGATTTTGAGTGTATGTGTGTGGATTGATGTTGTTTTGGTGTGTTTGTGTTGCGTGTGTGTTTCTTGAAATAGCGATTTTTTTCCCCTGGGAAAAAAATCGCTATTTTAAGACTTTGATGTTTTAGCAGTTCGTAGTTTGAAGTTCGAACATATTGTGTTCGAACTTCAGAAGTTTCAATGACATTTCAATGAACTGATATAGACCTGAATAAACAACTAGTGAAACCAAATATGAAAATACTACAGAACACGTTTTTCTGAAATGTAAAAGAGTGGAGACATTACATGAAAAAATATGTGAAGAAAAATTCTTAGAGAATAGAAATAGTAGTAACATAAATATAGATATGATTGAATATGGATATTATAGAACAGAAATAAATAATATAAAATAAGAATGGAGAAAAAAAGTTATTTTGTGTAACGTCATTTGGAATGAGCAATTAAATGAGATTATGGGGAAGTGGATATTATCAGTAATGTTAGAAAAATCAGATGTGGTTATGGAAAAAAGAGTGGTGGTCTAGTTCAAAGAAAAATCTAAAAAGATGAAAAATAAAATGCATAAAGTAGAAATTATGCAACTGACAGAGTAAATTTTGTAATTTTTTAAATGTGCATAGAACTGTGTAAAAATGTAAATAATATGTCATGTAAATAGCATATAAATAAAGGACCCCTACTCTTTTCATTGTGAACAGGAACATTTTGCTGTTGTACTTCTACTTCTGCTCCTAGCATGGAGTTAGCTATGAGACGTTCTGCAGTAATGGTGGGAAAAAAAAGAGTTGTTCTGTTTGTTAGAGCAGTGTGGTTTTATCAGTCAGTCAGAAAACAATTGAAAAAGAGTGGATAGTACAATTAGTCAGTGTCTAGCTGACTTTAAATCTCAGGATTTTGAAGAAGTTGTAACTGAAATTGCTTCAGGAGTTTTGCATGATGAAAAATTGTTTGGTTTATTGAACAAAGGTGATTTTGGAGAAGAGTCTGAGATTCTGTACTAGGATATGTTAGAAAATATTTTTGGAATAGACAATGAAATGGGTGGAAAGGAAATGAGTCATATATTGGATAGACATAAGATTACACTTCTGATGCAATCTGGAAAATAATATGCTGATAAAGATAGAACAAAATATTAAAAAGAAAAAAGTTTGCTGCTCAAATAAAAAAGAAGAAGAATAGATATTTTGAGTGGGATCATTTAGTGTTACCATTAGTTTTTAAAGCAAAAGTCATAAGATCCTTGATTTATTTGGACTAAGAGACATTTTGTGACTAAACATTTGAGATGAAGGACTTAATGGAAAGAGTTTTGCTTACTTGTGAAAGAAGAGATCAAAATTTGAGAC
>NC_056738.1:58094397-58099397 GCF_019279795.1 Protopterus annectens
TGCTGTCTCTTTTCATTCCTGTTACTTCATCCTGCACAATAAAATCTGTACTGCATTTATTTAAAAAATATTATCTCTACTATTTTCCTCCTAGCCATCCTCCGTTTCCGTACTGTTTTAGCTTCCGTTTAAAAAGCAAATTGTCCCGCCTTTGAAAACCGACTAACTGTCTCTTAAATCCTGACGTCAGGACTACTACACTTTTGTAGTAGTTACGGTGGAGTTTCTGCCCACAAACTGACATCACCACTCCCATATTAGCATGTCCTTTAGAAGTAGGCTTTGAACCACCCAGAAGGTGATGTCAGAGCTTTCTTGTCCAGCCCACTCCATTATCCTAATAAATCCCCGTATTCCCTGTGTGGAACTCCCTTACTTTCGAAGTGTATCCAGCCGAGTTCATTCTACAGAGGGACCGAAGCATTGCCTGCAAATTCTACTGTGTTACTTGTTGCTAAGGTAAGTTTTTTTTTATTTGTAGTTTAGGCTAAAATTAATTAATAATCCGCCTTTTTTTACATTAAGTGTATAAAGAAAGTAGTAATGTTTTATGTTTTGTGTTCTCGCCACGTGCTTCATTCAGGTAACGCTGCTTCAACTTTGAGTTCAGAGTGTGTGTGTTTGTGAATGCTAAATGTGCATGTGCAAGTGTTTTTTTTAGTTGTAAAGACAGACTGCTAAAATCGGATTGTGTGTGTGAATATATGGAGTTTGGAGTGTGAGTGTGTTTGTGAATGTTAAATGTGCATGTGCGAGTGTTTATTTTAGTTGTAAAGACAGACTGCTAAAATCGGATTGTGTGTGTGCATATATGGAGTTTGGAGTGTGAGTGTGTTTGTGAATGCTAAATGTGTACGTTTTTTTTTTAGTTGTAAAGACAGACTGCTAAAATCGGATTGTGTGTGTGAATATATGGAGTTTGGAGTGTGTGTGTTTGTGAATGCTAAATGTGCATGTGCGAGTGTCTTTTTTTAGTTGTAAAGACAGACTGCTGAAATCGGATTGTGTGTGTGAATATATGGAATGAGTGTGTATGACTGGTGCCGTTTCTAGTGGAGTCTCCTCACGAATGACTGATTGTATATAACTGTTCGCATTTTTGCGTCTCGGTTAAGTATATTTTTAGTTAATATAGTATATTTATAGTTAGTGTTAGCGCGCGTATTGTGTGTGTGTGTGGGGGGGGCAAGCAAGAAAGTGTGTTTTTTTTGTTCTGCATCTTAGTTAGCTCTACATTTGTGTTGCAATATTATAAACACGATGAGAGGCAAAATCAAGTCTGCCAACAAGAATTAGAGAGGGGCTGGATTACAAAATGACAAAGATAGTTTTGAGGTACATCTGTGCTAGCCTGTCTGCTTCTGACTTAGGAGTCAGGAAAGACTTCACAGTGTACAAACTCCCTAGAGACATCCTAGCGTTTCTGAAACCACTGAGATACACTTTTTGAAGTACAATGAACTGCCATTACAGATTCCCCATGTACTTAATGGAGTTAAGTAGTTTATTTAACTATTGTCCACAGAGAGTTCAAAGTTAGTGTCAATAATATTGGGAAGACTTACTGGTGCTTCAATAACTTGCTCATAGTTACCGAACCATTGTACTGTTTCTCCCATTGTATTACTATTAGAATCAGAGCTATTTTCCACAGAAACTTCAGAAATAGCATCAGAATTAATAGGAAGACTTACTGGTGCTTGAATGACTTGCTCCAAGTTACCAGACCTTAGCGCTGTCTCCCCCGAGAATGAGAGCATCATCTGGCATCCCCTTGCTGCCGTTCATTCGCTTTCTCGGGGAGATTTAGTATGAGACATTTTTGATGGCCTAAAAAAGGTTTGTTAACAGTTAGATTCTTAGAAAAATCATTAATCAATGTTCCCTGCTCTGAAATGCCATGATTGGTAGTGCTAATATTCACTGTTTCCATCTATAACTGATGCTGAAGTATTTTTTACATTTTAAAGTGTATGTGATGCTGGCAAAGTGTGTCAAAGTATTGTGCATTTGCTATAGATCTAACAGGCTAGTATGTGGAAAACGGAAGTTATGTTAACCTAGGGTCCCGTGTTCCATAAATAGGAAAGACATATAAGCACACGTGTGTGTGTGTGTGTGTGTGTGTGTGTGTGTGTGTGTGTGTGTGTGTGTGTGTGTGTGTGTGTGTGTGTGTGTGTGTCTGTGTGTGTGTGTGTGTGTGTGTGTCTGTGTGTGTGTGTGTGTCTGTGTGTATGTGTGTGTGTCTGTGTGTGTGTCTGTGTGTCTGTGTGTCTGTCTGTGTGTGTGTCTGTGTGTGTGTCTGTGTGTGTGTGTGTGTGTGTATGTGTGTGTGTGTGTGTGTGTGTGTGTGTGTGTGTGTGTGTGTGTGTGTGTGTGTGTTTGTGTGTGTGGAGGGTGGTATGTATGTGTAGTGCTTGCATCCATCCATGCACATTTGTGTATGTATGTGTGGTACTTGCGTGCATCCATGTGTGTGTGTGTGTGTGTGTGTGTGTGTGTGTGTGTGTGTGTGTGTGTGTGTGTGTGTGTGTATGTGTGTGTCTGTGCATGCGCAGATGCATACATATGAAGTCTTGGACTATTCATTTATGGAACGAGCTTCATGATAAGTGATGATATCATGACTTGTGAAATGAATTCCTTAATTCTAAAGTACAAGACAGTTTGTATATCACAAAAACAGACAGGCACATATTGCATCTTTTTTTTTTTTTTTGTTAAAGTAGTGTTTTTCATTGCCTTTAATGGTCTGGCATAATTGCTTTTGCTTCTACTGACTATTGCTTGAGGTAGCTTGCATTGATTTATTTTAATGGAGTGTTTCGTGACTCTCTTTTAATCAAATTTAAGTAGTGGCAATGCATTTATTTGCTGTATTTTAATAATTTAGTGAGGGTTATGTTATAATTTGTTAAGTTTGATAGCTTTGTTTAAGTTGATGTAGTTAGAACTGCATTATTTTGAATGTAATATTCCAGCTGACTATTTATTATAAGATTTTTCTTTTATTTTAACTTTCTTTTTTCATTTTAATAAGAATTAATTTACAGTAGTTTCTAGGGGTTGATTTAGGTGGGCAGTACCACTTGGGAGGTTTATATAGATTTCATGTATGCAGTATGTAAGTTACTTTTTTACTTTCTAGTGAAGAATGTAAATGCAGTTCATGTTTTACTTTACTCTACTATTTTTTTATTTTATTTTTTTTCAATTAAACTAAATGTAGGGTTGGAATTCGGGGCATAAAACTGTGCATGATTTTGCAGACCATTCCTGACTTAGCCTGATATCTTTGCCCTGTCCGTCATAAAGATTTTGACTTTATGGTAAATCATTGAGGATTAGTCAGTCAACAATGACATTACAGTCTTCTTTTGGATTTTTCCCAGTTAGGGGTTGCCACAGCAGATCACCTGTCTGCTCATGATTGGCAGTGGAGTTTTACAGTGTCAAGTTACCAGGCTGGCACCCAACCTTCTACAGAAGGCACACACACACACTCACCATGGGCCAATTTAGAGTGTCCAATCCACCTGCAGCATGTCTTTGAGAGGAAACCGGAGCACCCAGAGAAAACTCACATAACGCACCCCAGCCAGGGATCAAACCAGAGGACCTCTTGCTGTGAGGCAACAATGCTAACCACTGCACCACCATGGCAACCCAATAATGCCATTACAGTATCATATGTTTTACCGTTCAAGACATGCATGTTGATGGAAAACTGCAGTTCTAATAACTTTTTAAAGAGAATTAGATTAATAATTACAAAATGTCCCTGACATTGGGTTGCAAATCCTGTAGTTCTATTAACATGTTTTTTTTTGTTGTTGTTTTATTTTGTTTGTTTTTTAAGAGTGTTAGATTAATACTTACAAACTGTTTAAATAAATTGAAAGGTATGATTATGACATTGTTTTAGGTGGTTAGTGTACTTTGGAAAATGGTTGGTGTTTGCTTAGGAGTCTTGTCTCAGTTTTTTCTAGTCTTTGGGAATTATGGAAAACACTAAAAAATCCCATTTAGAGCCCTCTCAAAGGCTAACATTCATAGGACGCACCCTTGATACACTGTCTTGTACAGACCATTTTTCCTTCGGATAGGTTTATTTCATTAGAGAACCTGGTATCTCAAATCTTTCAGTCTAAAGCAGTCACAGCACTTTTATTTCTCAGAGTATTGAGTCTAGTGACTGCAACCATATACAAGGGTCCCTTTGCTCAATTGTAAATCAGAACTGTACAATGGACTTTAAAAGTTCAGTGGTCCTAGTTAATACAGCCAGTGACAGAGAACTTCAACAGTTCCAAGGCTTGCATGTCATACTTCAAATGGTGACTTCATAAATCAAGGTCCATTTCATATCTCCACTCCTGTGGTAGCTGTCATCAGAAATGCTTGTTGCAAAGATGGAGGTGAGACATCTTCAAAGACAGATTTCAAAGGTCTATGGTCGTAGACAGAGCCCAATCAACACATTGGTTTCTATTCATGATGGTAGAAGTCCCTTACACTGCAGACCTTTCAGACTCCATTTAAAGTGCTATAGCCATCCACATTGACAACATAGTAGTAAAATGGGATATAAACAAGCAAGATGGAACTCAACCTTACCCTTTTGTTGAAAAGCAGTGACAGTATGGGTACAGACTTTGTAAATATGCTACTTTCTGACTGCCAATCACATTCCTACTGAATCCAGTTGTCTAGCAGTCACTCTTTCAGATGCATCACTTGTGGTCCCGCAAGGCATCAGTAGTTCAGAAGATTTTCCTTCATGGGAGGAGCTTTTCTGTCCAACACCAAGTGCATCAACTTCTTTTCTCGTTATATTGCCTCTGTGGAAATTCATCAGGAAAGCTGTCTTCTAGAAATGTCCCCAGGACTCCTTTATACTTTTCTCATTTCCCTTTATCCCAAATTTTATACAGAATGCCAGGCAGAACAAGTCTGGAGTCATTCTCATGGTCCCATTTTTAGCAGCAAGAAGTGTGATT
>NC_056738.1:58104397-58144794 GCF_019279795.1 Protopterus annectens
TGTGTTTAAGTAGCAATACTTTAATGACCATCAGGTAAGCTTGGCTGAGATCGTAAGATGCAAGTAAGCTTTAATAAGCATACGGTTAAAGAACTGCCAACATTGAAAGCCTTTCTGTTGCAATGTAGAGAATACTTAACTAGATAATGTATAAGCCTGGGGTATTGAAATGCATATGCCAGTATTTGTAATAAGGACAGAATTACATTATTTTCAGAAGCTCATTACACTTGGAGTCTTCCAGTCATCTCTGCAGGCTTTACCCGTAAAGTAAACGGAATGCCAATCGTGTGGTCCATAACCTGTACAGTAATCCTTTTAAGCAATGTATTGTGAGCTTATTTCTTGTTTGCTTTTCATTTTTTACTTTGACCATGAAATAAGTAGATAGTTGTCAGGCAGCAGGTCTTTTTTTGGATAAGAAACATTTTTACAAGTGGGGGGCATCAGAGATTTCTACTTTCAGCATGTTACTTGGTACTTTAATAAAGCTCAATCTAAATTATAATTAAAACTGCAGTGCAAGAAGTGGTTTGAGTTGAGTGCTGCTTGTTTTTCTTGTACTTGATTTTGACTGGCATTCCATGAATGTATTTAAAACTTAATTTATTTTTAAATGCCTCACAACCTTTTTGTTTCAATCTAGATATTAAGTAAGCTGTCATGCAGCCAATGCATTGAAATATTTTGATTCTTCTACACTTCATTTTGCCTTGATTGTACTCTCATAATGACTGTGTGGCACCCAGAGTAGTGTATTTAGTTAGTTTTTGTGGTTTTGAGCATAGCTCCTCCCCTTTCTAGTTGGCTATTCCGATGGTATGGTGGTGAATAGCTGAAACTGTACTGTGTAGTACTTTAAAGTGGGAGGATGGTGCAGTCCTCAGCACGTCATATTTTGGTGAAGTTACGTAGTAATTACAAAGCTCTTATGTTTGGCCTCCATTATGTATTGCCATATTACTAGCTTATAATGTCTTTGTGGAATATAGGCAATGTATTCGGGGGAAGCAGGTATTATATCTGTAGATGAAACCCTGAAATATAACGTTATTTGCTCACTGCTACTTCTATTAGTTACAGATTTCATTTGTTGAAATTATTTACATCAATTTTACTTTTGTAGAGATTGTGCATATTGACTTACTGGTGCATTGTTTCAATAAGTTATAGTGCACTTTTAGAATGGCAATGTTCAGAATTGGTTAGTTTACTGATTGGTGGTGCATACATTGTGTTATTGCTTAGAAGAAAAGGGTTCAACGTGATGCATTTAAAACACACACTAAGTATGCAGTACAATACCAGACATCTCTTTTCATACATGTTGGAAGATGTACACATGTATGTTTCCATGGTTGCAAGTATGAGTGCCACACGCCTGTTTGAATTCAGCCTTACAGTACAGTTTGTACATAAATAGCCAGATGAGTTTTGTATGAATATGGGTTCAATGTGCAGGGAAGTTATAGTAACTGTTTTCATTGTGGTACTGTTTATCTTTGCTTACCAGAATTGTGGCTATGGAACTCAGCAATATTAAATGTGTCTTGTTTGCCATCCATTCCCATTTGCAATATTACTAGCATGTTAGTATGGATGCATTGCAGACTAACTAGTTTCTTTTGCAAACAAAGTGCTTTGATTTGTATACGGTCTGAATGGTGACTCGCACCAAGGCCATTTAGAGACACAACGGTACTGCAGCTATGGTGGGTGGGTGCTCTGAGCAACTGCGTGACATTTCACCGGCTATGATGTCTTGCTCAGCACTGCTGGATGGACTGAGGGGTATTGCTGTCAATTAACGGATGGGTTCACACCATACATGGCATTTGCCTGTGTGGTGTCGCTGAGTAATGAATTACTTTTCTTTTGCTAGATTTTTAATAGATTAGCCATGGTGCTTAACTTTGCGGAAGTTAGAATGAGAGTATACCCATAATCTCACTCATTTTCTAATTTGTCATGAATTGCAACATGCTGGGACAATTCAGTCCAGTTCACAATGTATTTTTCTATCTTGTAGGTGTACAACAGCCATGCCTCAGTGTTTTGCATATGGTTGCCGCATTTGCCGAGACCGTCTACCGCCCGGTGTATCATTCCATCTGTTTCCACGTGATATTAAACAGTGTACCCGATGGGTGGTTAACTGTGGCATCGATGTCGGTAATGTAAGTCAATTTGTCAAAGCTGAGGTAACCAGTGCAAAGCCACGGCATTTCCTGTGTTCAAACCATTTTGAAGAGAGCCAGTTTGAACTGAATTTCATGCATCAGTTACTTCGTGGCATGAAGCCACGACGTCCAATTAGGAGACTAAGTAGTACTGCGGTGCCTACACTATTTGGTTTCTCCACGAAAAATCCACGGACATCAACAATACGTCGCCTTCGACGCAAACAACACAGAAATGTAAGTCATGTTCAAATATTTGCTTATTTTTTAGTCGCAAATCTGTCCAGTAAGTACTGTGGACATTGTAATGGGTGTTATAACTATTAATTTTCTGACCGTTGCAGCTTATTGATGAACTACTAACTACCACACAGCCCACATTGCCGGAGATTGTGACTGAACAACTGTCGCAAGACCAAAAGGTAAGTATTTGCTGCATTCCATTGTTCAGTTGAGTTTCATGATGTGATTTTGGTTACCTTTCAATTGTGACAAGTGGTTGAGGTTAGACTGTGTTGTCTCTGATAGACTGACAGTGCAGCAAAACGTACAGTGAAACGTAAGCGAAGTGAACCAGCATCTCAGTTAGTACAGCAGAATGATGAAGAGCAACCAGAAGACCATCCGGCCTGTGCAGAAGATGTGCAGGTAAGCAAGGAATCCGTACTTGCAGAAAAAAAGACTAGAAAAGCATTTCTTTGCTCTACTGCTACCCTTATGTATGTCACAGTAAGCTTCATTTCTATAGGCAATACGAGAACTGCTATTGTCAAGTAGACATGGAAGAATATCTTTGCTCTTAATGTCATGTCTTCACACAAGAGGGTGAAGTGTTGACAGGCTTGTAGGCTTTCATTGATAAGCAATCCTGGATTCAGGGAAAATTGGTTTGAGTTGATGACACAGCATGTCATGTCAGCCATGTGTGAAATTACTGCACTAGTTCACAGCAAACCTTTGCAGCATACTGAAAGATATACATAAGAATGTGAAACTTAAAAACAAAGTTATCTGAAGGTAGGCACCTGCTCAGAATGCAAAAAAACTTTTGGCAATTTGGTTTAATGTCTGTAAATTGGTTGATGCCATGTGTATAACTCGTCAATTGAAAAGCAGACATTGCGGTGGATGTACTCTTCCACCGTTTCTTCCTATATTTATGGTGTTGACAAAGTACCTTCTATGACTATGGCCTTATTAATGTCAATGCTATTGCAGGTGCAAGCAGCAGAATTGGAGGAAGAGGTGGTGCAAGACATCGAGGTATACACAATGAAAATTCAGACTTGTAGTATGAAGACTGTGGCATGTCAAACAAAAAAAAAGTTCCAAAGAAAAGGTTGTAGTGTCGGAGTGCAAGCCAAGTTAGATGATCGGGTAAGCCGAACTTGTAAGATGATTGATGCAGCTGTACAGTTTCCAGAGGTTGCAGTGTCACCATTGATAGACCACACGTATGTCAAAAAGTCCAAAGTTGTTCAGACGGAAACGCGTGAACCGGGACTTGAAGTTGACAGTTGTACAGAATTGGGAACATGTAGCAGGAGAGTGACTGAAGATCTTCAGCAGGAGGATTATGGCGTTAGTGAGGCATCCACAAGTAGAGCGTGTACATATACACCTCTACAGATAAAGGCTTGCAGTACCCCAGTTAAGCTTCCAGCAGAAGTCCTTCAGACAAGCATGATTAGTGAATCCTCATTTTCACACTGTGTAAGTGATGACAATGAGAAGGATCCAGACTGGTGCTACCCTTCTGACAGCATGTCAACCTCTGAGATGGAAGACACAGTTGAAGAACTGGACGAAGATGAAAAGATGATAAGTGAGCCCAAGTTCATTGTATTCGAATCGTGCCTTGATTCTCTACTCTTGAAACTGACATGTCCTCAATGCAAAACACCAGCAGTGGAAGTGGAAAAGAGATTGAAGATGGGTTCCTGTGTATTTGTGAAGGTGTCCTGCATTAGTGGACATGAGGTTCTGGAGTGGCAAAGTCAACCGGTAATAGGTAGAATGCCAGCTGGAAATCTACTGCTTGCATCGTCTGTACTTTTTAGTGGAAGTACATATGCCCATATTGCGCGATTTTGTACATATGTAGGACTGGAATTTATAAGCGAGATAACCTTCTATTCAATTCAACGAGAGTACTTGTTTCCAGTGTTGCAACATACCTGGACTGAGCATCAGAGGCGGCTGCTGGAAGATGCAAAGGAAAGGAAATCAGGCTAGCTGGAGACGGGCTCGCGACAGTCCTGGATACTCAGCAAAGTATTGCTGCTATAGTATGATGGACTTGGATTCAGGAAAGATCATTGATTTTGACCTGGAGCAGGTTACCACAGGAATTGCATCTGTAGCACTGGAGAAGAAAGCTTTCAAGAAATGTATGACTAATTTGCTGGAGAAAAATCTAAAGGTACGACTGGTGGCAACTGACAGACATCGTGGGATTAGATTCTTGATGGAAGGAATTTCCAGAGATTGAACACCAGTTTGATGTGTGGCATATGTCAAAAAGCCTGACAAAGAAAATATGTGTAGCGGGAAAAAGGCAAGGTAGACGTGAATTACTGCAGTGGTGCCACAGCATTTCCAATCATCTGTGGTGGTGTTCGGAAACATGTGAAGGAGATGAAGTTGTCCTTGAGGAAAAATGGTTGTCTCTGCTCTACCATGTTACAGACCGTCACAGCTGGAGTGGTGCAAAGAAAGTTTCCTGTTGTGGTCACGAGATGCCAGTGATAGACGGAGATGAGAAGAAGTGGCTCGAAGAAGATGATGCGTGTCACAGCTCATTAAGAAAGATTGTTTCAAACACTGCATTTCTTAAAGATCTGAAGCACATCACGAAGTTCTGCCACACTGGAAACCTCGAAGTGTTCCATGCATTACTATGCCGGTACTGCCCCAAATTTGAGCACTTCAGCTTTGCAGGAATGAAAGCAAGAATCGTACTTGCCATCCTTGATCATAATGAGAACCACAACCGGGAACAAGCAGTTGTCCGATGTCCTACCACCAAGTCAGCTTCTAAAGGAGAGCTTCGATACAGAGTGGTGTACCCAAAGGCCAAACAGAAATGGGTGGCGAAACCAATATTTGAGAAGCGAAAGTTCGACTACATTTATGACCTCATGTTCGAAGTAGTACGAGCCAAAAGAGGCATTTTAGAAGTTTCACCCATGTTGGTACCAACTTTGCCAAAGAATATAGCTAGGTGTGAGCGACCAGAGAAGACACAAGTGATCGCAAAACACATTTCTAGATTTGGAAAAAGTAATTGAAAAAGCAAGGTGATCTTTGTAGCAAGTCCTGCAGTTTACTCTGGTGCTTATGTATGTTGGTAGTATATGCTGTGTGTGGAGCTTATGTATGTCGGTAGTATATGCTGTGTGGACTAAACAGTGATGCTGAATGTTGCAACAGTTTACATACTGGATTCGCAGAGATGTGTTGCTGTCATCCAGTTTAATAACTGGATTGCGATTTGTATCGTATAGTTGTGTCAAGGTGTAATGTAGTAAATCTATGGTGTTTTAAGTAATCAATAAATGGTGATATGTGAAAGTCATTGACCGTTTATTATTATGAACCCAATCTCTGTATGCAACTAGTAGTGTTTAGCTGGAATCTGGTGTGGCTGAATAAGAAGGTTTGACATTAAATAACTGTTTAATTTCTAGGACGACTTGTACTTGGTCACATTTGTGACATGGTGTTGCTGATGACATTGTTTTTGGAGTATAATGTTAATTTGGGTGAGCATGTTGACAATGCACTGTAGGTAATGTGTGCCGGTTCATGAGGAGCCAATTTATGAAGAGTACATGTGAAAAGGAGTATTTATGACTTCATGATAACGGGAATCTATGCTTGCGTCCTGTAAACTGGGTATTGATATAATACAGGTGAGTAACCGTATTAACGACTTCTGTGATAACGGGAATCTATGCTTGCGGCCCGAAGACTGGGTATTGATATACAGGTGAGTAACCGTATTAACTACTTTCTGTGATAACGGGAATGTACGCTTGCGGCCTGAAGACTGGATATTGACATAATGCAGGTGAGTAAGACTTAAACCAATTCACTCGTAAAAATGACTTAATGCGCCTCATTACATTACAAGTGGTTGTGGCTGAGTCGGATTAAGTGCCATGTTGTGTGGTGGCTAACCTATCTTGCCTGCCACAGCCATGTGCAGTCCCTGCAAGTTTCACTTCTATGTTTGATCTGCTGCCAATGGCAGTACTGTGTATTTTTTACGTTCCATAAGATCTCTTTTCAGTCACCCCACGCATCTACCCACCATGTATTTTCATCTGTACTACCCACTCTGTATATGGTTTAACTGCTAAACTTTACCTGCTATTTCCTCCTAGTCTCTGCACTGGCTTCCTCCATTGCACCCAGCAGTGCTTTATATCTGGCTCAGTGTACAGCCACAATTATTTCCAGCAAGCTTTAAATTCATCAGCGCTGATTGTTCCTATTATACAAATGTTTTGTTATGTGCCATCAGAGATGTAACCAATGCTCCTATGTATATATGAATGCATAGCTTACTAAAATGTTGTCTTTGGCTCGCATTGTTAACTTGCATTTATATCAGTTTTTTTACCAATTCTGTACTTAAATATTTGTGTGGTGTCCAGTCTTGTTTTCCTAGTAAACAAATGTAAATAAAACTAATACATTTTGAAGCAGGTTATGTATTATCCTTTTCACTTTGACATTCAGCTTTTCACAAGTTTTGTACAGTACAGGTGTACTTGGCAAGTTGAAGAAACAGGGCTGGGCAGTGTACCTCAGTATATGTAACCTATGATTTTGGTTTGCCCATTAGTAAAACTTGGAGGCTATTTTAATTTAAGTCATTCACTAAGTCACAGGCTGGTCTGATGGAAGACATTGATATTGGCACAATGCTGAATTGGGTTGCTATTGGCATTGGGGATTGTTGGCACTATGTATAATCAAAGTGAGGAGCTGTGTTTGTAGCAGTCGATATTTTTCCAATACCATAATAGAATGGAGAGAACAGCGTGTAGTGCATAATTATCTTGACATACTGTGTGGTAAGGAACTGATATTTGGAGAATGATGGTGAGTTTGAAAAATTATTACGAGAAATGGTTAAGTTGGTATGTGTTGGACAGTGTTGCATATAAATATTGCACGTTTGGGTGTTGCGTTAAAGAAGTTTATGTGGTGGTTGCTTGAATGATGGTGTACTATACATGTTTGAGTCTGATTTTCGGACAGTTGCAGTTACAATATATGGAAGTGATAGATTACTGATTCTTGGAAAAAGCCGGGTGTCTAGCATTAATAACATGGTACATGTGAGTGGAAGCAAGATTTGTATGCGCTGAGTGTGGTGACGTGAGTGCAGCTCTGACTGCAGCTGCCAGTAGTGTTGTGGTGTGAATGGACCTCTGTGATGCTGGCTACCTTGATGCGGTACAGAGGCTTCAGACAATAGTTCAAAGTCAAGTTTGACAATTGTACATTGCAACCAAAAGCCAGCTTTCATTGAACACTGACATAATGTCTTTGGAGACATGGTATAGTATGTTGGATGAGTATTACGATAAAATTGCTCTGACCTGAAGAAAAATGGAAGCTATGACATGAAGAATTGAATATTATCTTCTACTGACAGGTGTTGTGCAAGAACCATCATGGTCGGAGATTTCTCCGTGAAGCGGTAATGTGTAGAATACTGGCAAACGGTTATTTCATGAAAAAATAAGTGGCCTGGCTGAGGTATTGTGCAAGGTTGGAACTGACTGGGACACTCGTTCTACAAACATCTACTATTACTTGCACACTGAGATGGGCTGCAGCACTGGTTTGCAGTGACCTTGTATAAGGTAAGTGAATTACACTTGTAAATACTTCCCAAGAAATGTGAAATGCAGTGTCTGACACTGATCCATACTGCCTGATCATAGATAAACGTAAAATGATAATTCTGGTCTGCCTTGTGCAAGACTTGGTACGTAACTGGCAAGTAAGCCCTGAAAACTGTTTGTCTGCTACAGTCATGAGCAAGTGTGTTTTTTTTTTTGAGCACTTGGTCAGTGTTATGGAGAGTGCACTGAGGACAGTCATTTGATTACAGATATCCTGTAATATACAAAGATAGTTACTCTTAAGTTAATAAGATTATGGAGAGATTGCTCGCAGGACCATATAGAAACTTTTGTGATGGGTTCATAGGTTCAAACCTATATGCTATCTACTTTGGTGCCCAGATCCCTTGTGTGTTTCGTATTTAGGGGACTACCACCTATGTGGTAGTTTGTGGTACTGTGTTTTTTACAAAGGGGATAACTATGCACTTTTGACATTTAGCTTGAGGCCATGATTTTGACACCAGGTATCTGTCTCAGTGAGACCCTTTAGTAGGATGTCTGTGTCAGCCAGAGAGTTAATTATAGCCCCTGTATACCAAAACCACCAAAAGTCTTTTGAATCATAAACTACCAAAATCAGAATAGAATAAACTTCACGAGTCTATAAAAAACACATAAAAAGCAAAGATTTATTCTAGCACCTGGGTGTAAAACACCTTTATGGAATACAAATTCAACTACAAATGCTGTTTTAAATACACATTTTTATAAAAATTAAACAATAAAATAATCAAATGGGTTCATAGATTAGTAGTAACTGCCCTTTTGGGCCATTTGAAGCTTAGCCAGTTAGCCCATGTAAGAATCAAACGCTGCACCACTACCTTTCTTTCCACTCCACTAACTACCTTTATTATAGCAAGCTCAGATGCTCAATAAGCCTAGTACTTATTATACAACAGGAACTTCTCATTGTAACATTTGTTAATGTCTGTTATGTACTTCACAGATAAAGATTCTAGTTCTGTACTGATGTACTATGATGAATTCTTCATCTGTAATTATGTTGTAAGTAATTGCTATGTTAAATTGTTAATCGCTATGTTATCCAATGTAACCACTGTCTGTTTATTTTACTGTGGAGCTTTTCTTCCCCGGGCCTCCGCTGAAAATGGACCTACGTCCAGTCGGACACTCCCGGTCAACACATTTAAATTAATAAATAAAATGTGACAGACGTTTATGTTCAGGCTGGTGAGCTTGTCTAAACAGGCATGGCATGAAATGAAAGAGGCAAACATTGTAACATTTCATCTTTATTGTCCTGCATTAACAAGACAACATCTTCCAAAGTTATGTATGCCCAGTTAGTAGAAACAGTCGCAGTTGTAGACATTCCAATTATGTGTGTAGCATTTAGTTGTCCCTAGTTGGCTTCTCTTTGGCTGCAACTATCCTGTGTAGTCTGCTGTGAGGGAATAGACAAAGGCAAACATACCCTTGCTATCGAATGAGGAATTGCATGCATAAAACAAAGTTGTCTGACTGCCAGGAAAAACTATCACTGCTGTACTATTTCCAAGTTTTGTATGCAAGTATTGGCACACTAAGGACAGAGCAGCAGACATGGACCAAGTTTTTTTATCAAAAACTGATATTGTGTAAGCAGTTAATGGCTGTCTGATCAGAAGCTCCTCCAGCAAGACACTCATTTTCTACAGTTCACACACTGTGCAGTGATAATTCAGATAATGGGCTGCTGATGAGAGGGATGCACTGGGGAACCACAATTTCTTTCAAGTATGAATTGCAGGGTTTATGTCTAGCTGTACAATAGAAGAAAAGTAATTGTACAGGCATTTGAATACCCCTTAAAAGCAAAATGCGTTGGAATAGAAGCTTGTGTTTGGGTAAAGCTGTATGGGCATGTGAGGGCTGTTACACTGCTAATGTAAGTTTTAATACTGGTAGTTTTGGAAACTGTTCATATGACTATATTTCACCACTAGACTTAAAATCATTCTGAAAATGGGAATGCTTTTCTACTGCCTTAGTTCATTAGTCATTCCAAGGAGTGTTGCATATTACCTGCCTGGGGATACTTGCTGTCTGTGTACTGGTAATGCACAGATTTTCATGTTACAAGGTGACATGAAGGCATTCACCATGGGCCACAGCAGTTTCCTTGTTGATATAGTTCTTGTAATATGTAATCTATACTGTGTGTGTGTATATATGTGTATATATGTGTGTGTGTGTGTGTGTGTGTGTGTGTGTGTATAATGTATCTGCATATGTAATATATTTGTGTTAAAGCTGAAAACAAAAATCTCTAAGATATATGATGAATAGTGATGTGGTGGCTTTTTATAAGGAGAAACACAAAGGGTGTGTAAGCATGTATAATTATCACAATGCAATTAGACACTGCCTACTGTCCTGCAAAAGTCTCCATGGAACATATTTCTGCTGTAGTACATGTATTACTGTTTGCACGTAGTGCTTTTCAGCATGGGTCTACATCACGGTAGGATCACACACTGGGCCAGTAAGTTTTCACGTAAAACAATCTCAAGAAATACATACCAGCAAACCTGTTATTGGAATCCTCTAATTAGACATGTGTAATTGTTGGCATAATGGTAAACTCTAAACAAAAATGTGTACATGGGCTTTACAGGACTTCGTATAGTGAGGCAGCAGTGATTTGAGTAAGCAGATGATACCTGAACCTTAAGCAAGTCAAATTAGTATTTTTCGTCCATTAACTATTCTGTTTACAGCACTTAAAATATTGTGTGTATTTCAGGCAAACAGGATAGCCCAGAGAAAGTAGGTAGTTTTATTTGACAAGTGTGTTTCCAAATACTCTGAACTATGCATCCCTGTTTCATGACAGGAAGCCATGGTGCTGCATAAACAAGTGTCCCACTGTTAGAAAGAAAAGGCTAGAACTAGGAAACATTGGATGAGTCAAGTCTCCTGTGGTGAGGTGTCAATCAAAGCAACAACAGGTCAAATTACTTTTTGCACTTTCACAGCTTGGGAGGGGAAGTGTGAAGGGGGAGGGGAGATGATCTAATGAACTACGGCTCAGGCATCACAAAAGAGTGCAAATTAAGATCTCTGTAAAGAAGAAGCAGTAAAAAAAGACTTGGAAAGTATGTTCTCTGGCTTTGTCTCAGTTAGTTTTTTTAAGTAGGCATTTAACAGCAGGATATTTTAGTTGAAATTGACAGAATGAACAACCCTTGTGTATGCATGTAAAATGAATGCAGTGACAGAAGTTTCTGAACAAAAAAGGCTGCGTGATGTAATGTGTTAAGGACAAACACTGAATTCTGGGATACATGGAGGTTTACAAAAATGTTGAACTCTCAGCAAGATGCTAGACCCCATGTGGCCAGACTCTTAAATTACATATAAAAATATTTAAAAACCTGTAAAGAGTCCCACAGTGGTGTTAAAATATTGGAAACATCTAAACATGATGAAATAAACATGTTTTTTTAGTCTGTGCATGCGGTTCTCCTTTAACAATGTTTGGGATGGTTGATATCCATAGGATACTGGGGTATTAAAGGATAAACATATTTCTCTTTCAGGTTTAATTTATTCTCAAGACTAGATACCTTTATTATTCATTATTGTCACAAGCTAGATTCTTTACTGACTGTGCCTTTAACTATTTCAGATTATGCCCACTGTTATTAACCATTCAGTTAGAGCCTGAATGGAAGCCTACAATTTCCACCTCATGCAGACCATGAAAAGTTAAACAGGGTCTAAACATCCTTCTCCTTCTTGGCCATGGTTTGTTAACAGCAGCAGCAGCATAGAGTTGGACCTGTTGCACATACACATGAATAAGAGCAACAGCAGCCCCTAACATTGTTTCCGTGTAGACTAGCTTCTGTAGCTGTATTTCAATAAGTTTTGGAATTTGCAGAGGAAACCTGCACTGAGTCTATATGATTCTTTACAGTTTGTTGAATAGCTCTGCATTCTTGGATTGGTTGATTAGCATACATTTCAGCTGCTTATGTTGTAATTAGCATGTCACACTGTTTACTGTGTTTGCATGGTAGAAAACGGTGTGCTATTGGGTCTACTTTTAAATTTCAAACTTTCAGAATGTTGACTTTCTTATGGTCGAGACCATTAGATCAATATTTTGAAAGTTTGAACCATTAAATGGAAATTGCCGAAAGCACAGAAAGGTATATTTACCATTTTCCTCACAGTAGTGCAATCTTGGAGTTGGTATATTTAATTAGCAGGGGGTGTGGTGGGTGCAGAGTTGCTTGCCCCCCTTCAAAAACAAAAAAAAATGTTTTTATTTTTTTTTTATTTAAATTTTGAACTTCCAAAATGTCAGTCTTATGGTCTCAGCCATAATAACATCGACATTTTGGAAGTTCGAAATTTAGAGTTGCAATGGTGGTGCTGTGGTAGCACTGTCGCCTCACAGTCAGACGCTGTCCGGTTCGATTCTCAGCTAGAGTGTCTTCTGTGTGGAGACATGTGTGAATGGGTATACCTTTGCTGAAGGTTGTGTGTCAGGGCTGGTAACTTGGCATGCAAAAATCAACTACCAATCATTACCAGACCGGAGTTCTGCTGTGGTGACCCCTAACTGGGAAAAGACACAACAACAACCTATTCTATCATGTGTGTGCCATTGAATCTGTACTCATGTGTCTTTCTCTATAGCTCTTCTTAAGTCTTAAGCTACTGGGCACAGTCCATGCAGTCTTATGTCTAAACCATATGTATATATATATATATATATATATATATATATATATATAATTTTTTTTTTTTTAATATCCATAATCCCTAGAGCAGCAAGTACTTAGATCTTGACATTGCTGGCCTAAGTGCATAGATTTATGGTTTGCAGATTCAGATTTGAACTAAAAGATCACTGGTCAGCTTTGTACATAACCTTAATGACCATCTTTATACAAGAAAGTATGATAAAAACAGCTCAGAATTATATCAGTACATCTTCTGTTTTGTAAGTATAGTAAAGCATCTCAGGTTTTGTTGTTGAAATATGTTATATTAGAACATCTTGAATTTTGTTGTTGGACTGATTTTTATGTTTCTAAAATGACACTAAAACTGCAAGTTGCTCTGTTAGAATTTACCTCAACACTTCCATCAGTTTACCCACTCTCCACTAGTGCTACTTTTATATGCATAGAAATGATAGACTACAGATGGTTCCTTTTTAACAGCAATAAAATAATTAATTAAATGATAATTAAATAATTAGAAGGAAATGTAAGAAAGAAATAAGGTCACGTAATGACTGCAGAGCACACTGCTATCAGGGAGGAAGGACATTACTGAAGACAGCAGACATGTTTGTGCACAGGGTAAGGGTGGGGAAAATGGGGCAGAGTTTCTGAGGAAGTAAGAATAAAGATGTGAAAAAACTGCATTAAAAAAGAAGACAACAAGCAGTCAAGTATAAAGCATGTAGTGTGAAATGTTTGGGGATACCGTGAATTGAGCAGTGGAGTTATCAAGATCAGACATGTTATTATGTACTAAGTGGAAAATGAGACACAGCCAGAACTGAAAAAGATATTGTAAGGCTTTACTGGACTTCATTCTTTTCTAGTAACCTCCTTGTCAACAACTACTGCCTCCATGCTAGATTAGAACGAGACACAATTGTACAGTAGTGCTCTTTGTAAAGAAAAGTATGGAAAAAGAGAACTGTCTTTGACACAGGTCTATATTATGATCGTGAAAGCTGACTGTGGCGAACACAAGTTCATCGACACATAAATGTCGATGTACTAAAAGAGCGAAGTACAAAACAAGCGAAAATCAGAACGCCGAACATATTTCCGGAAACAACAGTGCAATACAGGTAAGGTAAACCTAACTGAACAAATCTAATGTAAAACACATTTCCAAATGTTTTTGCAGGGGGGGCAAGCCCTCCTGCACCCCTCACACCCCTCCTACTTAAATATACCAACTCCGAGACCGCACTACAGTGGGGAAAAGGATTTATTTCCTCATCCCCATGATCACCCTGCTGGCCATGGAAATATGTTTGGCATTCTGAAATTCGCTATTTTTGTACTTCGCTCTTTTAGTACATCGACATTTATGTGTCAATGAACTTGTATTGACTTTCGCGATTCTAATATAGACCCATTTGACACTATATCACATGACATAATCAGGCATCTGAAGAGGAAATTAACCCTTAACTTGGATCTACAAATGATTATGCGGTCATACATAGCATGTAAAAACAGGAGTACTCCTATCTTAACTATCTTTTGTCAACAGTAGACTCACTCTTTTTGCCTCTTTTTCTGATGTCAGAACTGAATGCAATGCTTAGCTCACCAAATATGTAGATAGCTGCAAATCTATGAGCATTGCACTTAAGTCTACTGACACCATCTCCTTCAAACAGTGCATGATATCCAAATAGTGGAAAGCAAATAACACTCCCTTCAGTATAAAACAGTGCAGAATTTTGGCATTCAGCAGTCCCCTCAAGCTTTAACTTCTACTGATGGGCAACTAAAAGATGGTAAAATAGTAAAATGACTGTAGCCATTGTAAATTATGAGTTTCCATCTGATACCAGTACAGCCACTAGACCCTAGGCATGTGGAGATGCCCACTTGATACTGTGTGGGGCTGAAAGTCATCCATTACAGGAATCTACACTTTATAAAACTCAAGTAAGACCAGCTTTAAAATACTGTACGATTTTCTTTAACCTGCTCATATCATCTTGTACAGCTGGAAACGTTACAAAGATTCCTCACAAGGACTATGACACCTCTGTCTGCTCTCTGTACCCTAGCACCAGCTTAGAGGAGTTCTATGCCTAACATGCAGATCATAAAAGGATCCATCATTATCTGTAACCCTTTGAGTAGAATACTTCCTGGGTGATGGCAACACAACAAGACACTTAGTCAAAGTATAAATTATAATCCACTGTACCATAAAACATGACAATTTCCTAATGCCAGAAATCTCATCAATACGGAGTAAACTCTACTGCCTTGTTTAAATTCAGCCCAACAACTCATAAAATATGGCACTTGGAGGAGGAAAAGCACTTCAGCTCCATGAAATAGTGTTCCCTCAACTTTATTCAAAAATAATAATAAAATTGAACATAAACACTTAAGTAAATCACCGAGTTTTCATCTGTCCATTGCAAGACTTCATCAGATGAATCACTAATCCCACTACCCTCTTTTAAATAATTAGCAATGCAATTGAACAATAAATCAATAAAACATGCAGAAGGACTCTTGGGACTTCCTGAGGAGTGTCAAACAGGATTTGTTTGCAGAATATATATTTGTGGCAATAGATGTAATTGATCTGTTCACTAGTATCCTACATGATAAGGGTATGGAGCTACTTGAGGAAGCCTTATTAAAAGTAAAATAAAGGGGCATTTGAAGTAATGAATACACCACTTATTTAAATTTAATGGGGTTAGTGTTAGATAATAATTACATCTATTTTGGTGGTGAATTTTTCCATCAACTGCAGGGGGTAGCAATGGGTACGGCCTGTGCCCCTCACTTATGCAAACATAGTTTTAGACAGATGGGAGGAGAAACGTATTTTTCATTCTGCATATAAGAGCTGCTGGGTGCTCTACAAGAGGTACCTGGATGATATTTGTGTTTTTTGGACAGCCACGATTAACAAACTAAAAGAATTTTTCCCTTATTTGGGTGAAACTACTGAATTTTTAATTTTTTACCTATAATTATTCCTGTGATATGTTGAAATACTTGGATGCAGCTATTTACAAAACTGGGGAAGGTTTTAAATCAATGATACATGATACACAGGAAAGAAACCTTTTCAAATTCATATTTACATTTTTCAAATCCCCATCCATTTCTTCAGAAAAGAAGTATTATGAAAGGATAATTTGTTAGAGCTAGTTGAATGACCTCCACGGTCATCGACTTTGAAGATGAATGTGAATTTTTGGATGAGACTTTTGTGAAGTCTTTTATGTGAGTAAAACAGAGCGTAAATTTAAGAAAAGAATTTATAAGCATTATTATGATATCTGTACCAACAATGATAACAACACTCTATTCACTGCGTTTTTGTCTATCCATTGCAAGAATTCATCAGATGAATCATTAATACCACTATCCTCTCTTAAATAATCAACAATGCAATTGAATAATAAATCAATAAAACATGCAAATGTGCCCGTAATAAATATTAATGATTAAACAGTAAACCATTCCATAGCTATATAGATAAAGGGCCGGATTCACGAAGGCTTACACGGAGTCTAAGAGTAGTGTAAGACTCCATGTAGCCTTCGTGATCCAGGAACAGCCCAAAGTCCGTGTAAGAGCTAGTCTAACACGGCTCTTACACGGAGTGGGCGTGGCTAAGCTAATCAGCCCACTTGCATCCGAATAGCATGCAAATGAGGCTGATCAGCGATCCAGGAAGCCCAGAACAGCCCGTGTAAGAGCCGTGTTAGCTGCAGAAATGTACTCAGTTGACAACTGAGTACGTTTCTCAACACGGCAATGGAGCCATGTCAGCTCAAATAAAGGGTGCATATGTCATAGGCAGCATGCCAATGGCCAAATATGTGGCCATTGGCAATGCAACCCCATGCAAAAAAAATAAAAATCATTTTTTTTTTTTCGGCAATTGCCGATGTGCAAACCCAGCGCAGCCCCACGCAAACGGGCTGCGCTGCATAAACATGAAAACGAAGGTTTTAAACCTACAAATGTAGGTGTTATGAATTACATGGAATGTCAATGGAGGGACCAGCATAGGAAAACCAATATGGCCACCGTGTAGTGGTTGCCAAGGGGGGAAGCCAAGTGTAAGAGATGTAACTAAGCATTAGTAGGCAATCTGATGCAAATTAGGTAAGGATACTGAATACCACTGTCACATAGCAAATGAGCACAGTCTGAGTAGTGTAAGAGTTACAGAAGGGGGAGGAACAGAGTAGGAGATAGGTGACATCACAGGGGGGAAGGTTAGAAAGGGATAGAACTCATTGGGAGGTAGAGTGACATGACAGATGTCAGAGAGACATCAAGGAGGAGGTGTTCCCCAAGTAAACATGAGAAAGCCAAGAAATGGAAGGTGTACACTGTTGCCTACACCAAAGTTTCTTGCTGGGCGTGTATCTTGCGTAGCGCCGTGCAAGCGAAATGTAAGGCAGTGTCTTGGCGTGTAAGGCAGTGTGCTGGCGTGTAAGGCAGACTAAGCATGTGGGAGCGTGTTGGGAGCTGTTTAACACTGTTTGCGGCGCGTGCAGCGTCTAAAACTGAATAAGCAGATTCTGAACTGTGTAAGTATGTGTGCGCGCGTGTAAGCCACTGTGAGCCTGTTTCTGCTGGTTTGCACACGGCCCCACCCTGAGGAAACAGCAGGGAAAAAGGAAACAACAGATGTACTAGGAAGTTAGCACGGAATACTGCTGGAGCTAGCAGGTGAAAACAATTAGATGCAGGCAATTACACAGGCAGAATACTAGGCCAGCCCAGCACTTAAAACTCTGCAAACAGCAGTGCAGAATGTTTCTCTCAAGAGACACTGCAAGACAGGAGTTCAGTTATCAGAAGTGAAAACTGAAAAAGCTGAACTCAGAGCAGAAATGTTAGGGGCTGCCATAGCTGTCATAATGAGACATAGGCGACTTGCTGAGGGTGGTGACAATGCAGATGGTGCCAGACAACCCGCAGTGAGGAGGAGGAGAAGAGTGTACAGGCCCAGGGTCACCTACCATGGGTTACATGAGCTGGAGATAGTAGAGCGCTATAGAGTGGACAGAGACCTCCTGCAGCAAATAGTGGAGCTGTGCAGGCCACGCCTCACACACAGAACCAACAGAGGGAACCCATCCCAGTGGAAACCAAGGTATGTGTTGGCCTAAGAATACTAGCAACAGGTACCTTCCAGAGACCAACTGGTGATATGATGGGGATATCACAGGCATCAGCTTCCAGGGTACTGCACCAGTTCCTGGATGCCATGTCAGCACATGTCGGTGATCATGTATACTTCCCCAATGCCCGTGAGGTATTGGCCAGCAACATACGTCTCTTCCAGCAAATAGCGGAATACCCTGAGGTACTGGGTGCCATAGACTGCACGCACATACGCATCAAAGCACCAGCAGGAGAGCGGGGTAGGGCCTACATAAACCGCAAGGGCTTCGCCTCCATCAACTGCCAGGTCGTGTGTGATGCCCAGGGCATAATAATGAATGTGTGTGCGGCTGTCCTGGGAGCCACGACGTTTCCCACATCTGGCATCTGCCGCAGCTGTACCCGCCATTTGCCAATGGCGACCTCCCACACGGACACCTACTGCGGGATGCTGGATATGCACTGGAGCCGTGGCTGATGACACCCATCAGAAATGCACACACACCTGAACAGGAACGCCATAATGAGGCACACGCACAAACACGGAATGTAATAGGCGTGTGTTTGGGCTGCTCAAGTCACGGTTCCGGTGTCTCGACACATCTGGTGGAGCCTTGCAGTACACACCAACTACATGTACCCAAATTGTCATGGTATGTGCTATGCTACATAATATGATCATGCGAAAACAGCTGCAGCAGGATCACCATAGGGCTGGGCCAAACAGCCCCCCACCATCGCCAAGGCCACCACAGGCACAGCGTGACTCGGAGGAGGAACAACCTGAGCCTGCCCCAGTAGGCAGAAGGAGGCGTGCCCAGTATGCCCTGGCCTTGGCAAAGAGGCAACGCATAGCACATACATTGGCTCAGTAGGAACCTTGGGAATGATACCCCTCTCTGACTCACCATATAGTAACAGGGATGCCTAATGTGACACAACCTGCTCACAAACATGTACAGGGAAGTGTAATATGTGCATCCGACAGAGGCAGCCCTGCAGCACCACCTGAGGCATGAATGCTGTGTGTCAAGTAATGTAACACCAAGTACCATATGCACTCCTGAGGACCCCGTCTAACATCCTACCCTCAACAAGCAGCATGCTACAACAGGACAACGAGATGATGAAGTGCAACAAATACCGGAGTAATGCAGGTAGGCAAAGGGGACGAACTGTGTGCCAGTCTGGGATGACATGCTGAGCATGACATGATGCACCACCTGCCAGGACTGGCATGCACCTATCAGTGCAGGCTGTATGGATACTGGCAAAGGCTGTTGTCATGCACAGTGAGCCCTGAATAGGAAGGTGCAAAACACAAACCTATCTCCCTAGGTACCAGAAGGGATAAGAATCAGATAAGGGATAAGGTCAAACAGCAAGATGCATGCAGACTAAGCCCACCCAGTATGGAGAATGTCGATAACTGTGCTGTAACAAAATACCGAGGCAAGGCTCACAACAGCACCCTAACACCACCAGGGCACACTTCAGACTGTGCTGTACATCCTCAACACGTGGAACAAGCTACAAAAGGAGGGTGACCATCAACAATGACAAGGATAACAACACCCCCATGTTGGTACCACCAGGAAAAGCAGCATGGACTAGCCATGCACAAGTAACAGTGGCTAAAACCGCCCACCAGCGTATAGCCTGCCACAGAGTACTGGCCCAACACCAGAAACTGCATTGCGCCCATGCTGGAATACATGAATATGTCAAGTCCTGAAAACCACATTATAATTGCTGACTGCAAATACCCAGACACATAGACTGGGAGAAGTATACCAGCTGCAACAGTGTAGGACAAAAGGGCATTAAACCACAAACCAAAAGGCCCAGGAACAACGTAGCACACCCACAAGAGGGGCAAGCATACTGGATGTGATAATCAGAAACACGGGTACGGGATGTTAAGATGAGAAGTGTATTGCACATTGGCAATACCAGACCATATAGTAATCACACTGGATATACAAACCCTGACCAGAGTCCCTGTCCGGGTAACACAGTGGAAAACATGTGCTAAGCATTATGTGCACACCTCCAAAATGATGTAGAAGCCATGAGAGTTCACGCAGGTGCAAAATATGGGACACGGCCCAGAACCTGCAAGACAGCCACGCCATGAACACCGCCAGGAATGCTTGGATTATGCAGTCCCAAATTAAAACAAGACACAGTGCCTAAATCTGGCATGGTGGACTCCAGCCTTAACTAAAACATGCAAGAGAAAGAGGAAGCTACTACATGATAGAGCAAGCATGAACAATGACGTAATCACCGATCAGTAGTATGGCAATATAATCTGTCCACACATGCAATCCAGTAAGGCCAGGCTCAACAAGTGGAATCTGTGAACCCTGTGCCAGTGTCACACCTGCCCCAAGTACACAGACAACCACCAACTCCACCCAAGAAATACAAATATATGTGAGAGATGCAACCATCCATCCAAACCGGAGGCAGAGCTCCCCCAACTCAGTACACCCACAACAAGTCAGTAGGAGAAGGTAACCACACACACCACAAATACATACCCACATAGACCTACCACAACTGCAAACCAAACACATAAACACAGAAAGACATTCCCAGAGGCAGAAATCACACACATAGCACACCAACAGAGGCCAATAAAGCAGACACCCAATGAAACATCCACCAAACATAGCACATGCACAACATAGCACACAAAGCTGGTGTGCCAAACAGTCACAGGCCAGAAGGAGAAACAACATGCCTGATACAGTTGTAATAGGTGACTCCATAGTCAGACACACTGCTGTCCCGCACAGCAGACTGAACAAAGGAAAGGGTACAGTAAGCTGCCTGTAGGCCGCCACAACATGCCACATAACACAAATATGAAGGTCACTCCAAAGCAAACAGAAATATGATGCAGTTATAGTCCATGCTGGTGTGAATGACCCCAGGTGTACTGCCCTAGCCTACATGTAAAGAGACACAGATGAGCTATCTGACTATGTAGTCCAGGCTGGTATGACACTCACCGTTTGCAGCAACTCACCCTTACCAAGAATAATGCCACAGTAGAAACATGGAATGATCAGTCATAGCAAGTAGCACATCTACTGGTGTCAGTCCAAGGGGATCCAATGTCTGTCAGGTCGGGATGTCATGCTTGACAATCCATGCAGCTGCCCTTGGTATGGCCTGCACCCATTACCCCTGGGCGTCTGAATAGTGGATAAGGCCTTGGCCACCTCCACACAGCCTTTTGTAGGCAAGGCTGAACAGACTGACCCGCCACCCGAGAAAACATAAGTGGGAAGAAACATAAGGGAAATGATGACCAATGCCAGATGTGTACACCCCAATATGCATGCCCCCTAGGCCATCGCCAGAATACAGAACATCGATTTCTGTGCAGTGACAGAAACCTGCTGCAAGGCTCCTGACAGCACACCAGCACTACCAGGTTATACCATGTACCATGTGTCATGGCCCCAAAACATGGAACACTACCTAAAAGGAGGTGAGTAACCATAGGCAGCACAGACACCCAGATGTCCAGGTAACTGACAATGTACAAGGCAGTGGAGTCCACCCACGTGCAACTAACTGTAGGCAAGACTGCTGTGCAGTCTGCAGTATCTACAGACCGCACTCTCACACACAATAACCCCCCCCCCCCAACCGTCTGGAACACACTGGACAGTATGAATGTCCCACCGAATACCAGACAAGGTACCACGAAATACCACAAAGGTGGTAAACCATAATGTATGGAAGGTGTAACCAGGGACCAAGGGACACAGGTGAACAGTAACCTGTTATGTGACACCCACATTGCCAATGTGGCTAGGAAGACTGTGTACATGTGACACTGTATTAGGAAAGGAGTCACATCAATGGCAATAGAGGCCACTGTGACCCTATACGTTATCCCGATCACACTGATAAACCAGTACAATGACTCATGTGGGATCTACCTTACCTGACACCTGCAGCAGTTAGGAAGACTGCAAAGCTACCTTACCAAGAGGAGAAAGTGTCATACATATATGTCATATGCTGCTAGGCTGTAGACACCCCAGCTGACTACAGTTGCAGACTGCCCACACAGAGGCATTGCATGCCTGTTGTAGGAGGCCATGCCTAACACAGGAGTGATGGACCTGCTCCACCCCAGACAACACATATCCATTGGAGCTGCGAGTGAGAGATGTCAACTCCAACACATGATGAAATAGGATGTGCTGGTGGGACAGATACATAATCCAGAGGTTCCTCACACCCTGGGCCAGACTCCCACCCCATGTTAGGCAGAGCCCCTCACTGACATTGTTCAACAGGAATCGTGTCAAGTGGATGGATGATTGTAGAGTTACAGTGGGGGTCTTCACTGTGTGATGTCCAGACAGAGGCACAGCTAAGCAAACAATACATGGCCATAATATCCCGATAGCAAGGGGTCTCAAAAGCCACACACACTCTGGCTAGCCTAACAAATGCCCAGGGTGGATAGCCTAGTATGAACCTATGAACCTATGTAGATACAAATTGCACAGGACATGAAGGATAATCCGAAGGCTTACACAACTGATGGTAGGAGCCATCTTGTGAATTCACAGATATGGACTGAATCACACAAACACCACAAACACACACACATATTGCCAACATACATCCCGACAGGTGCAGTGCAAACCCACACACCCCCATGTATGCAGAATATGTATCCCAGCAGACAGCTGGCCCCCTGACATAGCAGATGCTGAGGTAACAGACAACATCTCCAAAGCAAAACACACAGCAGCAATGGTATGAGATGGTGACCTGGGCGATGTGCAACATGGAGTCTAAGATGAATGGAATGCCACACCACACCACTGCTCAATGCCAGCCGTACCACAGAATATGTACCCAAAGAGCAGTGTACAGCAACAGTGGTCCTTCTCAACAAAGGTGTTGCCTGAGTGGATACTGAACAGTACTACCCCAGAATCCTGAGAAGGCCAGATTGCTCAGCTATGGAAAGGAGCAGCATGTACCACAGAGATATGGATGTCGGGGACCTACTGACACGGACCCAACACAGTGTGGCCCTCTCAAGTGCAGATCCTGCCCCTAACCATGTCGGACCCAATTGAAACAGTCATCCAGGTCATTGATGAGGGCAATGTGATCCACACAGTGGATCTGGACCTTGCAAAGGCGTCTATACAATACCCTACATGTTCAGTATAGATAGGCTCACCAGTGTAAATATAAACCCACATGTCAGTAGAGGGGTTGCAAACCAGACCAAGGACAGAACAGACATGGTCAGACCTGCTTCAGCCATGTCAGACTACAAACCAGATATAACTGGCATCCCACAAGGCTTGGACCTGGTATCCCCCTCGTCTGGTATATATGTCCCATAGGTACAGGCAAACATGGAAGGACTGTGTCCTAACATGTTATGAAGGACTACAAACCGCTCAACACATATGATCCACCAGCTGACACATGCATCCTACAAAAGGGCCACATACAAACAGACAACTGGTGCCATAGCTATGTCAGCAAGCTAAGTGCAGAAATGTGTATAGGCAACCCCCGTGGATATACAGTAAGTGTCCACCAATTACCACATAGGTGTTAACCCATTATGTAGTTAACATGTAATGAGAGACCTGGGGACACAGGGTGATAGATATCCTGCACTGGACAAACATGTGCTGTAGTGTTTACAGAAACATACCATATACCCACCTAATCATGAAGGATGTCAGATCTACACAAGGAGAGGTCATTGTGGCTCTGGAGTCCTCCTGCATCAGTGGGTCAATCGACTACAATAGCCCCTGTGGGATGTACCTCAGCAGACACCTCCATCAACTGTAAAGTCCCCAACAGTACCACATCAGGAGTATCAATCAGCCTACACACATGCCATGTTCTGCATGTGTTGCTGGCATCAATCAAAATGCTGCACATAGTACAATCTGAATGGCACTGAGCTATGCACATGACAGACCTGAACCCCAGCACTGACTTACATGGGACAGGCTGTACTGTGTGATCCATAACACAGAAGCCACCCCCACCCATGAGTGAACCCTCAGCACAGGCTACCCATACAGTCACTTATCAACCTTCCTCAATAGGAATCCTGATGGGTGGACGGAGATGGTAGGTTCATCCAGGATATCACTGTCATGTCACAGGTAGACAGAGGCACAGTATACCAACCATTACATTGGTCATGGCAAACTGCACTTACAATGTGTGTGGAAGGACGAACACACTCTCCAACTTGCATTAGACATGGACTAGGGCACAACGCTAGTGTATGCAATTGTACACCTATGTTGTGGGATACACTAACAATGTTGGGCAAGTCTGGTGTAAGTAGTGCATATCAGAACAGAATGCAACATGGTCAGATGTACACAACTGGCCCGACCAGGCTGTAGTGCCCATGATCAGAATGTAAAGCAGTGATAGCAGTAAAGCCCAGGTTACTGTCCACCACAGTCAAAGTACTGCCAGTACACTATACAGTACTACAGTGTTATGTCAGTGTGAAAGGATGTTGCCCACTGCATACAAAGTATACCATGCAAACACTGCAGGCACAGTATAATCCTGTTGTGTTGACACACAAAGCAGTTGTACAGTAACTACACAACATGACACACAACCCACAACCATGGACGTGTGATAGTTCGAGCAGTCCACACTCATTCACACATGTGGTGGGCTGCAGAGCTCAACATATGGAATAATCACACTGGGCATGCTCACACACTTTGACAACATGCCATGGGAAGGCTGAACTGGGCATGCTCACACACTTAGTCCACATCTTGTTTTAGCAGTGGGACACACGTATCTGGTATTGTTATGTGTTATGCCAGGGTTCAACCACATTACAGCAGTCTGCCCAGTGCACACAGTGAAATGACTACAGAGACATATGTGATATAGTGGACCGTGCCCATATGCAAACAGTTTCCACAGATGCAGAGGTTGTCCATACCAACAGGGAATGCTATGGCAATAAAGATATGCAAACAGTCTATTAGCAACAAATAATGTGCATTTGACAATTAAACATAATGGTGTAGAGGTCAACACTAGGCTGTTTGCCCTAGGGAATGACAGCTTAGCCATAGTGTGCTTGGTGTCCGCTTCCCCACAGGATGCACATTCCCCTTTCCAAACACAGATGATGTCAGCACCCTAGAAGTACAGCAGGAGAAATGAAACTCCCCAGTAATCCGAATAGCGCGCTCCGCTAATGCGTCCGTCTCAAGTGTCATGACATAGTTAGATAGGGGTTCAAATCCTGCAAGTGCTCTGTGTGTGTGTGTGTGTGCGTGTGTAAGTTTGTGTGAGGGAAATGTCCCTTTTGGCAAACAGGAAACAACACTCAGGATGCACATACCCTTAATAAACACTGCTGATGTCAGCATCGTATAAGTAGAGCATGAGAAAGGAAAACTCCCAGTAATGCGAATAGCGCGCTCTGCTAATGCGTCCGTTTAAGTGTCATAACATAACTAGGTAGGGGTTTGATTCCTGTGAATGGCAAGTGTGTGTGTTTGTGTCAGGGGGGTTAGTGTGTGAGGGAAAAGTCCCTTTTGGAAACTGGGTGAACAGACTACAGGATGCCCCTCCCCTTTGCTACACACTGCTGATGTCAGCACCCTATAAGTAGAGCATGAGAAAGGAAAACTCCCAGTAATGCGAATAGCGCGCTCTGCTAATACGTCCATCTCAAGTGTCATAACATAACTAGGTAGGGGTTTGATTCCTGTGAATGGCAAGTGTGTGTGTTTGTGTCAGGGGGGTTAGTGTGTGAGGGAAAAGTGCCTTTGGAAACTGGGTGAACAGACTACAGGATGCCCCTCCCCTTTGCTACACACTGCTGATGTCAGCACCCTATAAGTAGAGCATGAGAAAGGAAAACTCCCAGTAATGCGAATAGCGGCTCTGCTAATCGTCCGTCTCAAGTGTCATAACATAACTAGGTAGGGTTTGATTCCTGTGAATGGCAAGTGTGTGTGTTTGTGTCAGGGGGTTAGTGTGTGAGTGCAAAGTCCCTTTGGAAACTGGGTGAACAGACTACAGGATGCCCCTCCCCTTTGCTACACACTGCTGATGTCAGCACCCTATAAGTAGAGCATGAGAAAGGAAAACTCCCAGTAATGCGAATAGCGCTCTGCTAATGCGTCCGTCTCAAGTGTCATAACATAACTAAGTAGGGGTTTGATTCCTGTGAATGGCAAGTGTGTGTGTTTGTGTCAGGGGGGTTAGTGTGTGAGGGAAAAGTCCCTTTTGGAAACTGGGTGAACAGACTACAGGATGCCGCGCAGCTTTGGTACACACTGCTGATGTCAGCACCCTATAAGTAGAGCAGGAGAAAGGAAAACTCCCACTAATGCGAATAGCGCTCTGCTAATCGTCCGTCTCAAGTGTCATAACATAACTAGGTAGGGTTTGATTCCTGTGAATGGCAAGTGTGTGTGTTCGTGTAGGGGGTTAGTGTGCGAGGGATGTCCCTTTGGCGAATAGGATAGGACACTACAGGATGCCCATACCCTTTTCTAAATACTGATGATCTCAGCACTCCATAAGTATAGCAGGGGAAGAAAAAGCTCCCAGTAATGCAAATAGCGTGCTCAGCTAATGCCTGTCTCACGTGTCATAACAGTCAGATAGGGTTTGAATCCTGCAATTGGCAAGTGTGTGTTTGTGGCTGAGGAGGTTAGTGTGTGTGGGGACAATGTCCCTTTTGGTAACTAGGTGAACAGACTACAGTATGCACAGTCCCCTTCTACACACTGTTCAGCAGACGGCCATGGGCCTGGCACAAGTTGTCTGTTGCTCTGATGCCCCTTTGGAAGATGCCTGTGCCAGCTGTGTAGTCGATTATGTTGTCCATTTTGCAGTCATCTGCATCTCTGGACAGCCACAGTTCATCCGTGTTGGCCTGTACCTCCAATAAATATGTACCTAACAAGAGGGTCCCAGGACTGAGCCTTCTGGGACACATCCTGGAACTGTTATGGGGTGTGGCATGGCTCCAGCAATGCTGAACATGTGTGTTCTGTTCATGAGCCACTGTGCAATCCATCTAGTGACATACGGGCTCATATTCAGGATGGTGAGCTTGCCTAGTATGGCCAAGTGTGGTATTGTTGGCAAGGCGTTTGCAAGGCCCAGGTAGGCTGTGTGAACCACCTTCCCCTCGGCAATGGCCTTGTTGACCGTAGCAAAGGAATCAACCCGGTTACACCCAGTAGTGCTGGTGGGCCCCCAGTAGCCCTAAACCAGGCATCTGTTACTGCACACATATCGATGTTTCCCCTGCAAAGGAGTTTTTTGGGTGCATGCATGTGGAGGATTAGACACCTGGCGTTGTGCAGCATTGCTCTTAGTGTCGTAACCCTTGTGATACCTATGAAGGTGGGTTTGTCATGTGAGCCCTGCCAACATAGCCACTATGGGGGTAGCAAGAGGCTTTGCCAACATCCGATAGGCCAGGGGTGACAGGTGCAGGCTGTCCCTAGCAAAGCAGGTAGTCCAACAGGGGATGGATGTGCGAAGGTGTAGTGCCTGTGACTACCTAGCAGTAGCATACATGACCGCTCACGTGGACACATGTCAGGCAGGTCATATGCACAGTGTCACAGTCAATGTACATGTAAACAGGTCAAACAGTAGCAACCTCTCAAGTGGGACACGGCCATACATACAGTAGGCTACACAGATGGCACTAGGAGTCCACAGAAGCCCTATAACTATGCATTGCAGGTGTGATCGGTATTCCAGGGTAATTGCAAGCAAACATGCATGCAAACAAAGGTACAGTGAACAGTGCTCCATGTACTACATTGTACAACAAACAAGCTGTACCAGTTCCATAAGGTAACACTGCACATATGCAGGCGCTATGCACATGTAAATGGAAACACACTGGTCAGATGGCCAGTGTCCAGTCTCAGTGCACACAAGTGTACGGAACATGCATGTACTGTCAGGATGCACAATAACTGGGGATAAAGCCATGTGCCCGTACCTGCAGTAATACACATGTCAAATAACAGACACCGATCCTTCTCACAGTGGTGCCATACTTAGTAGGAATTATGCTCCTGGCTTGCCACACTATCCCTGACATGTATGGGGACTCTCCCTCCCGTGACAGTTTGTTATGTGTGTTGGGGCTGTCTAGTATGGTTGGAGGTGTGTGCATGCAGTGGTACTGTGCACCTATGTGTCCCGTACCACTTGTGTAGTTATGCACACATATCAACGTCCTCACACATCTGCATTGCAGAGTCCAGTGTGGCCAACATGCCACTTGCAATTTACATGTCCATCATTGTGTGCTACTACAGTCATTACCCATCCCCTGTGCTACCTATGTATGTAGGCTGCTGTTGACATCATTACCACTAGTATGCCAACATGTGCAGAGGATACACTATGTTACTTACCATGGGTGTAGACAACAGGACATGACAATCACACAAATACTGCATCAGGCATGCTGTGATATACCCACAATGGAATCAGCACACAGTACTGTACAACATGATACTATCACTACACATCTATGTGGTCACCCTGTGCATCAGTAACATGTTAACCTGTACCTGCACAGTTGTTACAGACTGCAGGAGGTGGCACAGTTTCATCATATGCACAGGGTGTGAACCTGGTATACCTGGGCCAGCCACCCATACCACCAATTGACATGTATGTGTATGTGTGTTTGTGAGGGACAGCAGTAGAAGGTGGGGCAGTGTTGCTGCAGTGTGTGCGTATGCGTTAGCCCTAGGTGTTGTTATATTGCATGTGTGTATGGATGCACACAGTTCCACCTCGTGGCTGCCATTTACTGGTGTTTGTGGACAGCCACAGACTGTACCTGCCAGGCCATACAGATCAGTGTCGCTGGGCACGGACACGGTACCTGTGCCTTGCAGGGGTGCTACGGACCGTATCCGGGACCAAACCAGACTGGGTACTGTCATCGGAAGCAGGTGTTCGCTGACTGGACACAGAGCCCTGTCGGCCCTGGCCAGAGCCACGTGCACGTGGTCTCCTGGGGCGGTCTGATGACAGCACAGAACCAGCATTGCTGGGGCTGCTGCTGGCACTACGGGGGCGGCCGCGGCCCTGTTGTCGTCACGCCGACTGCCAGCTGCTGCTGTCGCTGGCATACCCGCGTCGACGCGGCAACCGCCCACCATCACCCTGGCTCATGGGCATGTAGTTGTTGAGACGGTCTAAGATGTCCCCACAACGTCTGTCTACGACGTTGGTGAAATCACGGATGGCGGCCGCAATGTCACGCATACCGTCAGTCATGGCTGTGCGACAAGCTGTCAGCTCCCTCAGACCCTGTCTGGTGTACCGTTCCATACGTGACTGTGCCTGCATGACAGTCCGGAACATAGCTGAGGTTGTAAGTCCTCTGTGGGCACGTCTGCCAGGGGCAGTACGCCCATGGATGCTCCCACGAGAACCCCTGGACAACTGTCTGTGTGGTACCATGTGTGGGCCATGCCCATGGCTGCTGTGTGGGGAAGCATGTGCCGCAGGTACCACACTACCCTGGTCGATGCCCACTGTATGCTGTCCATCACCTAGGGACAGTGGTGACAAGGGGTGTAATGGCAGGATAACTGTGCGCATGGATGGTGTTGACAGCTGTGTACTGTCAATTGGCTGACCAATGGCGGACCCTGGCATACCGTCCTGTGCCACTACAACAATGTCATCAGTAGCAGTACCCACGGCACCTGACTCAGTTTCCCTGCTAGATAACACCAGAGCAGCAACAGAACCTGCGGGAAGTAAACAGGAAACACAGTTTACAATGTCTTCACACTGCCAGCGATGCACACATGCACACATGCACACATGCACACATGCACACATGCACACATGCACAGGTGCACACATGCACACATGCACACATGCACACATGCACACATGCACACATGCACAGGTGCACACATGCACACATGCACACATGCACACATGCACACATGCACACATGCACAGGTGCACACATGCACACATGCACACATGCACACATGCACACATGCACACATGCACACATGCACAGGTGCACACATGCACACATGCACACATGCACACATGCACACATGCACACATGCACAGGTGCACACATGCACACTTGCACACATGCACACAGTTTCACACAATTGAACAGTACTCAGTATGCGTGATATTGACACACAGACACAGACACACCTACATGCATACAAGGGGCACCACTAAGTGTGCCAAAAGGTACTATTACTAACAACATCTTAACAGGTAAAGTAAATAGACACTCACCAGCATGGATAGGCTGCACTGCAGTGATACCAGAGGGTCCTGCAGACAGGAGGAAACTAATGTTAGTGGGCACAACTGTGCCAATATTACGGAGTATGATACAGGTCAGGTGAATCACAGTCGTCTTTAAACGGTTTGCAGCTAATATTGCGGATATCACACTTGCACATTTAATACTATGGTTGCAGCTACAGACAAAGGACACACCACACACATGCATTAACTCCCAGTGTACACAACAGTCAACTACACATGTGACATATTACCTGCACGTTCAGTGTCCTGCTGTGCGGCTCCAGCCTCCATCATGACACATGTCTGCTGCTGTTGCTGTTGCAGGTGGACTGGAGCCACTACACTCAGGAGCAGTCCCTCCAGTCTGGTGAGTGGGGGATGTGTAGCCACCCACCACCTGTGGCGACCTGTTGCCTGTGGATATCTGATGCACGCTGCCGGACATGTCTAATCAAATCACTGCAGTGATGTCGTACCTGCTCATATGTCCGATTATGCATGCCTATATCATTTACCCGCTGGACAAGGTCCTGCCACAGTGCAGCCCTCACCTGCTGATTCTGGCTGGTGCGGGAAAAGAGTGTTGCATAGTCCCGCAGGCTCTGGTGTATCTCCTCATCCTCTGCCACGGAGTAGGTTGCGTGTCTCGGGTGGGCCATATACCTGGGAATAAAGAAAACATGGTATCAGCAATTTATGTTGGCAGACCTTGGCACACATAATACACATGCTACTTGACTGTCATAATAACACATATCACACATATGTGGCAGCTGTCTGTCTATTGGTGGATACACATGTAGATGGCCAGGTAGCAGTGCTCGGCCATCAACTGTTGTACAGTACCTACCAGGCTACGTACGACATACTACTGGACAGCAGCAGTCAGAACACCACTTCCGGTGAGGCGCAGCGCGGCACTCTGTGTGTTTGTGTCTGGGTACTGTATGGCGTACATCGGCGACTACTGTGAGCTGACAACACCCTGCTTGCCCTGGATATACATATCCCACCTCCACCACCAGCACAGATGGCTACAGTGCACAACATTACAGATACAGTCGTTACACTTTGTAACACTGATATGGTGTCCTTACAGACCACTGGGCCAGTGTCAGAGACATCAGACAATGCTGACCCCTACACAATTGCTTTCTACAGACATCTCCAAGACCACATGGCTCATGCATTCCCATATGTGTCCAGGACACTGTCCACAAAGGGACAGCATCCTGTCCGTCGAACCACAGCCATATACTGATTGTATCACACTTGATGTAAGCTACTACGAGACAGAGCATCAGTCTCTGAAGGGAGGGTATGTCTGAGCAGCACTGGTAAGGATCTATTTCCCACCACACTGACCACATGGGCAATGTTGAGTGGGACATCAAGCGTGATACTGCAGATGACCAGGAGGCCTACCTGACCTATTTAGCGACCTGGTCAGGGACCATCCTCTATGCCCATGGTTAGTACACTACACATATTACACCTACACCACAGCTAGACCACATTCTGGCGGACAGGGCCAGTGCAGGTGTCACCCCACCCTCCCCCTGTATTAAGGCATGGGTATCCCTGCTGACCCTAACCTCAATGCCATCACAGTTATCCAGGTGGGAGACACCCTCAGGTGAGCAGACTACACGACATGGACGGGACCTGCTGGTATCCCCAGTTGCATGCTACATACCCTCTGACAGGCACTAAACACACCTATACAGGTGCTATGTTACACTACCTGGACTACAGTGTACGTACCTGTACACTGGAGCACAGCACCAGTGGTTCCACTCCATGCAGGAGGCACCTCACCATACCATTACAATACAACACAATACATGACGTTGTAATCCGATACTGTGCAATATGCTAATGCCCCCGTGTCCACAGCAGCGTACTGTTCTGCTAACCTGACAATTGTGACACATGTGGTGTGATGGTACCTGCTGCCGACACACAGTTACACAGGGTGACACATATGGCATATTACCTATCTCAGTGACATGCAGCAGGGGTATGTGTGACATGTACACATGGGGAGTCTCACATCGTAACACTGTGTGGTGTGTTGCAGGGTGTGTCCTGTCAGTGAGTCTGAACCCGTACCTACACATGTGCACTACATTGCAGTGGCACAGGCGACACACAGCAGACAGGTGGGTCGTGTATGGTGACCGGTGGTACACTGCCTGTTGGACATCTGTCATGGGTGTGACCTCCATATGTGCATCTGGGGGTGGTAACCTGTACGTGGTCGGCATACATGTACTCTATGGTGGTGACAGTCACTGTGCAATGGTACTGTGTTTGGGTGCATGGTCACCGTGTTGTACATGTCACTGTGTCCTTCTACATATCTGTTGCTGTCGTGTGAGGTCCATACCATGGCATACCTTACGTGCTGTGGGGAGTACACTGACCTACATGTCCATGCCTGACCGACCATGTGGGTGGACACATACCATGTGCAGCTGTTCCAGGGATAGTGTGCCACTGTTACTTTCATTGGGGCCACTATTGTACACATGTCTGACCCTGACCACCCCTGACACATGCAGTGGTGGGCGGACACTCATTTATATTGTGGTTACCTGTGTAGGTGGACTGGACTGTGGTATGATACTCCGGATGTGACACTGCTGTTCACTCCGTGCCCTAGTCCCCAGGCACCAGTTGCAATACATCTGTACACATGTGCCTCACTCCAGCTCTGTATACATCTCTCTCACTCTCTCTATACATATATCTATGTATTCAGATATGTCTATATGTCTATGTCTGTATACATGTACATATGTGTGTATGCATTTGCACAGATATATATATTGCTGTACATATTCTGCTGTAGATGTGGGGGGGGGCACAGAGGGGGTGTGCGACGGGGGGGGGGGGCAGGCTGTGTTGCAGGTCAGCATATACAATCACACCTGTAGGTGGTCATATTAGTCTGTCTATGTATATGTATCTACATATTTCTACCTCTGCATGTGTGCATTACATAGTTATGTCGCTACAACATTCTATCAGCATCTGTCTATGTGGTCCTACATCTCTCTCTCTGTATGTCTGTATACATATGTGGATATCATATGTACACATGTACATATAGGATATCTACACATACATATGTTGACATGACTACATAGCCATATGTTGGACAGGTATGTCAGCATATATGTCTACCTTACTGTATACACACACTAACTTACTGCTAAGCATACATAGCTCTGTAATGTAATTAGTACATGGCAGTACAACCTACAATCACACGACATATATATGTGCACATAGCTGCTGACACATATAACTGTATGTACAGCCTTCACTGATAGGTGCTGTATATCCCCTGCCCATTACACATCTTCATATACATATGGATACAGCCCAATAACACATATGGAGGGTTCACAGTATGTACACCTTGATAGTATTACTTTACAGTACCTGTGTTGGTCACAGCTGTGTCTGCGGATGTCTGTCTCACTGTCCTGCTGCTCAGGTTCACTGCTGCAGCTTCCAGGTAGCTGTTGCTGTGATTGCTGTCTGTCTGCTTATTGGCAGTATCGTTCTGGGTGTGGTTGTCCCTTCACCCTCTTCTGGGTGGTTGTCGCCTCTCTCTCTCTCTCTCTCTCTCACTCTGTCTCTCTGTCTCTCTGTCTCTCTCCAGGTGCAATGTAATTATTGCATGCGTGGACATGGACTGCAGCATACTTTTGTAGGTATCTGCATATGCCCATGTGATGGGCTCTGCACCAATTGTTAGCCAGCATTTGCTAATTGCATGCAGCCTGTTGTGTACTGCTTGCAGTTCTCACTGTGATTGCAGAACTGTGCTATAAATGGGTGTGTGGAAGGGGCGTGGCCCTTTCAGATGTTAATGGCAGGGACCATGCTGTTATGCTGTGGACAACATTCTGTGAGTGTAAAGGTTGGTATCTCTAATTTTACTCTGTGGGTTGTGGGTTAACATTCCTCCATTCATTTCTCCAGTTTCCTGTACTGACTGTGTATGTACACTAACAACTACTACTATTGTTGATGTGTGCATGTGTGTGTGTGTGTTTTCCTTTCACCTTTGCTTGCATTCTGTTGCTACGTCTTCGATAGTTGCCCTTCACTGTCAGTACTGGTGTGCCTGCTAGGTGTCTTGACTGTTGTGTGCTGCTGTAGCTTTCCTATTTCCCATGTACATTCACACCCTGGAATGCTTGCTATATCTGCTAGGGTTTTACAGCTTGCAGTGTGGTCTAGCCATGGTGTGGGCCTTGACATCTGTTAGCATGTGGGTATGCTGCTGAGCAGGCCCCAGAGGCTTTCAGGTTCACCGGTTATGTGCCTCATGGAATGGTACTTATCAGTGGTGTGCACCCAGTAATATGTCTGGTATGCTGCAGGTGTGACTGTGGGTTATCATGGGCATAGGTATTACTACACCTTTTCTGCCATGCGAGTGGTGAATACTTTCGGAACCCATAGTTGCCATTGCATGTGTTACACCTTTCTGCCTACTGTTTGTACATTTCACATGTGGTCTGTGGAGCGCGTCCCTGTCACGACATTCACTGTTGCTATGTCTAGGGTCTTAGCTATTCAAATATGGTGGTGTTGTTGTACCCGTCATGTGTACAGATATTTGCAGGCTGTCCACATGTCTGCCTCATAATTCGTCATCATCTCATGCACACCTTTATCTGGCAGGTCATTCTGGCCTCAAGTCAGGATATGGTGACAAACATTCATGTTCCAGGATCATGCACTTTGCAAGCATCCCACAAGGTGTAGACCCTGTTACTATCTGAACTGTGTGCATTTGATGTAACTTCATTTGTACTGTGTCCCTGGTTTTGGCCCTTTGTCTACATATGTTATTACTTGGTCCCGATGTGTTCCTGTAAGGGGTTGTGGGGTATGGGCAGTGCTTAACCTGCTGTGAGTATGTGTGTGTCTTGCAAGGTGCTATTGTGACATTATTACCTTGTAGCTTCCAGCTAGCATGGCTGTTTCTGTTCACACACTACTATTATGGAAATCCACCACTTTTGTTTGTGAGTCTAAATGTCATGCTTTGTGTACTACACAGCTATATTCCTTTACATTCATTCCTACTATTAATGATATAATTACTCTAGCACAGTGTTTCTATGTAAGAGTCATGGCTTAGTGGTAAGTCATGCAGACTATAGTTGCCAAGGTCCGGGGTTCGGGACTCACAGTGGGATTTTATTTTGCTTTTGAACTGAGTACAGGACCTGTCAATCAAAGTGACTAAGGCACTTTTAAGCAGTTGTAACTGGTTAGCGCTGGTTTGCGGAGCTCACGACATGCACTGGCCGGTTAGCTCGCAAGCACCTAAAGACACCGCCTATTTTCTTTGAAAGAAAAGAAAACGGGAGACAGGAAAGTGGTGAAAAAGGGTTCACAAAGAGGGTAAGACAGTAGGGAAACAAGCTTGGGATGTGCAGGAGGGATGTAGGTAAGGCCCATAGCTGCCCATTTCTTCAGCAGCAACAGCTGTGCATATGTATATAATTTGGTGTGACATTTGAAACCTTCCACCACTGAGAGAGGTGTCAGGACAACAATAATACCTGTTGTACAGCGAATTGAATTGATGGGTTCCATGTCCAGTGGACATGTGTGCGAATGGGCAGCTATGTATGGGCGTAATTTTTGTGGGTACAGAGTGCCCTTTTTTTTTTTTTTTTTTCAGGTGAGAGTGGTATGTCAGGTGAAGGTAGTCGGTACAGCTGGGGAGGTAGGTTGGGTAGGTTAACAGACAAGACAAACAAGACGCATACAGGGGCGTGTGTATGGCGAACGTGTGGTTACACAAATGACGGGGACGGAGGTTGGGATGTCCAGAGCCCATGAGCCCACAGATGGCAACAGTGGTACTGATATCCCCACCCATAGGCAGTTGCCACTGTTCCTTCACTGCCCAGGACGGGGCTGTGCTGGGCTGAGGTGTACCGGCGGGGCAACGGGCAAGCCGCCACCCGATGCCTCTCGAGCTGAAGGGGGCTCGAGGACAGGCACCACAGTCCGCACGTTGCGGAGGGTGCGGGGTGGAGCACCTCCGACCCCACTTGCAGAGGGGCGACCTGGCCCCTGCAGCTTCCACCCGCAGGTGGCACAGGGCCACCGGAGGAGGGTCCGACTCGGCACTAGTGCCAGGTGCACTCGCCAGCTGAGGTGGGAGAGGTGGGTCCGCCGGAACCTCGCCTTTCCTGTCGTTCTATGTTTTGCATTATGTCATTACAGTTTGGGTTAGTGACATATAGAAACCATTCACAGTTAGTTTTAACAGCATGCATTAGTATTCCCATTAACCACACACCCAGTTATTCACACCATTGAACAGCATGCAAAGCACATGCATAATTTCAACAGTAATACACAGTCCAACAACATGCAGGGTTGGTTGATAGCAACAGGCCATCAGGTGTGGATGTATGAACGGGGCGGATGCATCAACAGACATGCAAATATATATGACCCAACAGGACAGATGTCCAGGGGTGGTAATTGTGATTACACATACCATTTTCCCGTGGAATGGGTTATAGATGGTTAGAGGGTGGGGTAAATCAGACATATTATTAACACCTTCAGATACACCCACATATGCTGTACATTTCTAATAGCTACAGTTATATACACACTACTGTTCTGACTACAGTGTCCTATATATTAACTGCCTAACCTTGCAGATGGGACTGTTACTGCAACATAAGTCTACATTTTATTGCTGTTCATACACGAGGCAGAACGAAATTTGTGCAGATACATCTCCTGTTGACTGTTAGTTCTATAACTGTGGACAGGTGTGGATGTTCAGAATGTCGGACAGTCATCCTATCTGCATATTTCAGACTGGGAGCAGTATATACAGATTTTGGTGTTACACATTCCACATGCAGCAACACTCTTTGAACAGATGTTTCTGTTTTGATTTTGGGTCTCACATGCATTTAATTATGTCCTGACTGCATACTACTTTATTCAGAGGTTATTACTACTGTAGTGCTGTATTCCTGACACTTTCTCACACTCTCTCACTTGCTTTCATTTTACTATTCAAACTGGTACTTCTAGGCTTTATTGACATGTTTTAACAGAATTATTGCAGTTATTTCCAGCACTCTCACTTCTGTCAGGTTCCAGGGTTTCACATGTATTCATCTCACACAGGTGGATTCATCCTTCTGCAGCTATACTCTACCTGCTGCTGCTGTTTGTGTACTAATTTTCTTACAGGCAGTGCAGTTTTGTTTACAAATATGTGTTGGACAGTCTCATGATTAGTTTCATCTTACAGGCTGGGAACTGTTGTAATCAGGCAATACTTGCATAAACATTCACACTCTGTGAGTTGCAAACTTAATTCCTTCCTGGCTACACTGCACTCTTATGCTAACTGTCATACATTTATACATATTTACAGTTACTAGTTGTGGATTACTGACCTGCCTGGTGGCGCAACCGCACCAGCCTATCGGCATAGGCTCTGCGGTTTGCAGAACGGACACCTGCAGCTGTAATATAAAATGAAGTAATGTTGGAATACACATCTCCATGATTTCAGGTAGGTTAACTTTCTACCGACATAACAAATTCATACTTACTCAGTGGTGGGCGCTGGGTGATTGCCGGGCCTCCTGATCCAACGGTTCAGTTGGTCCTGCTTACGTCTCCTCAGGCCCGCATGGTGGTGAGGGACCATCGCACCTGCCCTAGGGATTCCTGTGGCACCGGTGAGTCCATGAGCCAACTGGTCCCACGCCTCAGCCTTGTACGCTCCCCAAAGGACCTGGCCCTGCATGAGTTGGGCCTCATGGTTATGGACTAGGAGCCAGGCCATGTACCTGGACTCCTCAACACCCCACCTCTGCGCCGGAAGCCGACTACCCTCACCTACACCTGACATTCCTAACTGCAGGTCTGTTCTACAATCGTTTATGCCGTGTATTCCGCCCTATGGGGCTTATATAGTCCGTTTTTCCAAGCACATATCTGTGATTGGACAGTTTGGAATTGTATCAACTTCACTAAACCTGCATTGTCATGCTGTTGTTTGTATTCATTCCTATATATGAGCTGTGATAGCATTTCTATGACCTGCTGTCATGGCTGAGTGGTTCTGTACCTTGACTTTGGTGTATAGTATCCTGGGTTCGAGCCTGGCCACTGCTTTTTATTTTTCAGGACTGTCTAGACATGTTGAGGGGTGTGTCTGTGTAAAGGCATTTTGATACGGCTTGCTCAACGCTGACCGCCGGTTAGCTTCGCTTGGCGCGCCAAAGCGCTTCACATAGCAAACGGGGTACGCCGGTTTAACACTCATTTGGCTATTGGCACGCATATGCCGCTTAGCTGAATTAGGGGCACATATATTTAGCGTGGTAAACCACTGCCTCGGCTACAGGCACTCATTTTGCACCGGTTAAACCTCTGCTTATCTACGGCCACATAATCTCACTCTGTTAAACTGTAGCTCAGCTATGGGCATATCTGGCAGTTTATATTAATTTTTTGGCTCACATTTATTCAATATAAATAGGCTATTACATTGCATTTTACATATATTCTGGTTTTATGTGTACATATATGTGTCAGGGACTTGTTTCCTGCTTATTTTGAGAAAAAAAAAAATTTGTGTTGTGGGGGCTCGAACCATGAATGCCTACTTTGCAGCCAGTATCTCTACCGCCGCTATTGCTTCCTGGCTTATTTTGCATATGTAGTTCTTATATGCTTTCCCACTGACTGCTGATCAGTGGCGCTTACGGGCACGCTTCAAACGAGCGGCACTCACGGTTAAACATCTTACAATTTAAAAAATTACATGTACATTTATATTTCTTTTTATGTTTAATAGTCTGTAGGGGCATGTGTTGTGTTGTGTTTATTCACATTTGCGTAGCTCTGTTGTGGGTGTGTACTTTGGACACTTGTTGACTTCTGGGGCGTGTCCTCAGCTTGCAGGGCTCAGCCTACGGACACGCCCCCTACTGTCTTACACGGCCGTGAAAGGCTTTAGGTGATTCAGCATGCTCTCATGAATATGCAGAGCATGCTGACATCACTCAGTTACGACGACAGCCCGCGGTAAGAGTTATAACTCTTACACGGAGGCTTCGTGAATCCTGGGGAAAGTCTTTTAGTTTGTCAATTGTGGCTGTCCAAAAAATACAAATGTCATCTAGGTACCTCTTGTAGAGCACCCAGCTGCTCGTATAAGCAGAATGAAAAATAAATTTCTCCTCCCAGGTGGCTAAAACAATGTTTACATAAGTGGGGGTGCAGGCCGCACCCATTGCTACCCCCTGCAGTTGATGGAAAAATTCACCACCAAAATAGATGTAATTATTTTCTAACACTAACCCCATTAAATTTAAATAAGTGGTGTATTCATTACTTCAAATGTCCCTTTGTTTTACTTTTAATAAGGCCTCTTCAAGTAGTTCCATACCCTTATCATGCGGGATACTAGTGAACAGATCAATTACATCAATTGTCACAAATATAAAATCTTCTGCAAACAAATCCTGTTTGACACTCCTCAGGAAGTCTCAAGAGTCCTTCTGCATGTTTTATTGATTTATTGTTCAACTGCATTGTTGATTATTTAAGAGAGGGTAGTGGGAATAGTGATTCATCTGATGAAGTCTTGCAATGGATAGACAAAAACGTGATGATTTAGTTAAGTGTTTATGTTCAGTTTTATTATTATTTTTCTGAATAAAGCTGAGTGAATGCTATTTCGTGTTTTCCCCCTCCAGTGCTGTATTTTATGAGTTGTTGTTGGTTTGGAGTGATTACGGCACTGTTTCTTCTATTTTTACTGGTTGTAAACTCAGCCCAGCAGTTAAGTCCTTCAAAGAAGGAATTGCATGACTGTGTAGGCACTTACAAGTTTTAACATGGGATATGGGACATCTTGATGGCCAATATTTTTCCCCCCCCCTCCTTTTTGGGGCCCCTTTTTTTTTTTTCACCAAAAAAACCCCACCCAAAAAAACCTTAACCTAAATGAAAACCCCCAAAAAATT
>NC_056738.1:58145294-58168084 GCF_019279795.1 Protopterus annectens
CTTATTAGGGTATGCAATTATATAGATATACATTTATATAATTATACAGATATATAAATAAATATACACACACACGTATACATATATGTATATACACACACACACAAATATATATATAGATATATATCACACACACACACACACACAAACATATGCATATATATATATATATATATATATATATATATATATATATATATATATATATACACACACACACGTATATATATATATATAAATATACACACACAGGGGGGATTCAGTAATCCTCCGTGTAAGACTAACTAAGTGTTACACGGAAACGGCAGCCTAAGAGTATGATGTCAGTGCTCCATGCATATTCATGAGGGCACGCTGACTCAACTCTAAGGCTAACACGGACCGTGTAGGAGTGCAGGGGGCGTGTCAGACTGCCGAGCAGTCCACATATCCACGGCCCTGCAAGTGCCCAAATCTGCAAATGTCAGCAGATATGAGCGAGTCCGTTCAAATGTGTATACCACCAACACTACACTCCCCCACATTCAAAACCCCTGTACAAATGAAATAAAATGTAAAACAATTATTTTTTTTATTATTCCCGATATAGCTGCCCGTATTTGCATGTGTGCGCGCGGGTGTACCCATTGCTTAGCTACAGTAAGCAGTTTAGACATCAAAGAGGATAATAAACTACTTATATGCAAATTAAGCCAAATAGCAATAGCGTAGTGGTACAGCCTTCGCACAAAGAGGAGGCATTCCTGGTTCGAGTCCCACCACTCCCCTTCCCATTTTCAGTAGGAAATCTGTGCATAAAAATAATTCCTGACATTTACCTTTTAAATTTTATTAAAATGCATTGAAATGGCCTATGTAGTAGTGAACGATATTTTAAATATATATAAGAAGGTGAAACGGTCATGCATACTAATGAATGCATAAGTAACCTATCTTAAGCAATGTGAAGCACTGCTAAGCAACGTTTACCAGTATTAAGCACATTTAAGAATAATTGCCCATAACTTAGCACTGCTTTAACTAGCGCAATGGCTTTGTCTGTAGCTGCGCATCACGCCAACTCACGCAAACAAAACATGTTTGCGTGGAGCTGCGCACCACGCCAACTAGCGCAACGTCGGGCAACGTTGGGCAAAGTAGAGCAGTCGGCTAAACATAGCCACACCTCCTAGCTGGTCAGGCCAGTAGTAAAATAAAAAGCAATGACAGGCTTCGAACCTGGGATACTGTGCATCATAATCACAGTACAGAACCACTATCCCATGACAGCTTTTGCTGTTCATGCACTGTCAACATACATATTAATGAAAGTTTACTCAGTGTTAAACAGGTGTGCATTCAGCTGAGAATTTTCAAAACCTGCCAATCACAAATAAGTGCGGGAAATGAGCATTATTTAAGCCCCATAGGCAGGAATAATCACCATAACTGGTTGTAGCTCCCATCTGCACTCAGAATGGCCAGTGCTGGAGAGGGCTCTCATTTTCGAGCACAATGGTGGGGTACTGAGGAGTCAAAACTGATGGTTTGGCTCCTTGTCCATCATCATGATGCAAGACTCCTGCAGGGCCAGTTCCAAAGCATGGAGTACAAAGTGGAAGCTTGGAACCGTCTAGCACATGATCTCACCAGTGCCACAGACGTCCCTCGGACTGGTGAGCAGGTCAGACACCACCATGCAGACCTGAAGAGACGGAAGCAGGACCAACTGAACCAATGGATACAGGAGGCCCATGGAAATGACAATGCCCCACTACTGAGTAGGTAGCCATGGAATGGAGTACGTAAGAATTGCTATTATAGTCTATAGAATGGACAGGTATGTCTCAATATCCCTTCATTTACTTCACAGCTGCGGGTGCCCATGCTGCGAATCAGCAAGCCTATGCAGATAGGCTGCTAAGACTGCGCCACCAGGCAGGTTAGTAATTATTCTGCATGTATTGTTATATAAAATAAGTGAGAGAGCCTGAAAAAGAGTGTTGTAACCCATTAATAAAGGTATAATACATCTTGAATAAGTCTTCTGCATGCACTGTAATATCAAATAAATGAGAGAGCCTCTAGAAAAGTGTGTAATGTAATTAATAAAGGTATAATTCCTGGAGTGTGTCAGTGTCACTTATTTCAAAATGTTGTTGTACTCTTGCATTATATAAATAGTACTGTTGTATTAAGCGCTGTCAACCCACAGTTGGCCATGCCCATATAAAGTGGATGAAGGGAGTGCCAGTAGCTGTGAAGCATATATACAGTCCTCAACTGTTGGTTAATGGCTGGCATGCATAGGTAAATCTGGCACACGAGTAGCTTGTTAATGTATTCCCCAGAAATGTCAGTGTGCTGCTAGAAATGTAGGGGGCTGTAGAAATATAACTGATAATGTCACCTGAACACATCCAGATATGTAGATATATAAATATAAAAAAATATATAAATACGTAGCAGTAACATCTGCATCCTGGACAGTTTGTATGTCAGATACAGGTCAGGTATATAAAGAACTAGCCAAACCATTTCACAACGTAATGGACTTTGCCTAGTGTAATAATACATGTAGGGGATATACACCTGCAGTCAATAGGAATGTAGTGTAAACCATAAGTACATATAAGATGTTAATGGAGGTATCTTTTTACACCCTACTGTATGTGCATAAACAATGCAATTCAACACCTCAATGGGTATGTCTAACCTCAAAACATTTGTTGGGACATATGTCCTATTGGTTTATAAATATCTGCATTTACTTTGATGCATGTGCCCTGTTCAAATACCACAGTCTTGGTGGCCTGTTGCCACCAATCAATCCTGCATGCTGTTGGAATGTCCTCTGTTGTTCTATATATGCATGTGTTATGCTTGCTGTTCAACTGCTGGAACTTTGGTGTGTTGGGTTAATGGGAATATTACTGCATGCTGTTACAACTAATTTGGAATGCTGTTGGCTGTTACCAACCCATATTGTCATTAAACCTCCTAAAAATAGAACGTATGGGAAGGCCGGTCCCAGCGGACCCACCTGTCCCACCTCAGCTGGCGATGGCACCTGGCACCAGCAGGTCCGGTGCCCAGCCTGGGACCTCCTCCACCATTGGCTCTGTGCCACCTTTGGGTGGAAGCACTGCAGGGGATGGGGATCACCCCCCCCATGCAAGCGTGACTGGAGGGAGGGCCACCTATCACCCTCCGAAAGGTTCGGGCTGTGGTGCACAGGGAGATCCAGCTTTCAGTCGCTGATCCTCTATGCCAGCTCGAGGCGAGAGTGATGTGACTCATGGGTGAGCCTGCCCCTCCTACACAGCCCCCAGCACAGCCACCCTCTGGGCTGTGAAGGTGCAGTGGTGACTGCCCATGGGTGGGGATCTCAGTTCCACTGTTGCCATCTGTGGGCTCATGGGCTTGTGATTTCCAAACATCCTTCCCCGTCAATGGTGTTCACCCACCCTATGTGTCATATTCTGCCCCTGTATGCGTCTTGTTTGTCTTGTCTGCTTACCTCCCCAACCCCACATTCCACTCTCACCTGAAAAAAAAAATGGGCAATCTGCTCCCACAAAAGAATTACGCCCCATACATAGCTGCCAATTTTGCACACATGTCCGCTGGACAGATAAACTGAAATTTAATTGGCAGTACAACATACTTTGTTATCCTCACCCCTCTCTCAGGTGTTGAAGGTTTCAAATTTCCCTCCAACCTACCTATAAAAGCAGGTTGTACTTGCTGTCCACACATGCAATCATTTCATTGCAGCCACAGAGAGAGAAAGAGAGACACAGAGAGACACACAGACAGACAGACAGACACCGGCAACAACAACAGCAAAAAAAAAAAATCAAGATAAAAAAAGTAGATATAAAAAAAAAAAAAATTTACTACACACACAGAACTTACAAATACAAATGCATACAAAGGAAAGGTATGTAACAGATATGTATTTACTGGCATGTAGTAGATGTTTTTGAAGAGTACTTTACATACTTTGAAACATCCATATATGGCAGCAGTACGTATCTATGCACAGATGCCCTACATAACTACTGCCATGGAGAAATCAGTGTGTAGCTGTGTGCAGTGGGATATGACTGTGACATATGTAATTCAGCATTAAATGTCAAACATCTGATCCATGTTATCTGTGTTCTGTACAGTAGTGTGTACAATGGCTGTTTGGGGGAGTATACAGTTATATAAACATGGATGTGACAGAGTAACAAATGCATGTTAGTCATATTAATGTGTAGCTTAGCATTGGCAACAGCTGTACCAGGCTAGTATGCTAATCTAGCATTTGCAGCTATATATACACCCTCTAATATTACTGTGTGCTCACATGTGACACCAGTTCATGTTGCAGCAAGGCTCAACAGGTCAGCCGTGAGGTCCATGGACTTACAACAGTGTGGACCTTGTGTGTGTATGGCACACACATACGGAGAGATCTGTCTGTGTCAGATATATTAGCATCTGTACATGTGCATAGAGCAAGGGACATACTGCAACTGTTTGTGAAGGGTGGACATATATATGTTGTTGAAGGTTGTTATGTGCATATTTCTATGTAGGTTGTAGTGTGTGGCAAACAAGACAGCATACAGTGCTGGTATATGACATGTGGTGGTTAAACGCTGTGAATATGAATTGTCAGGTTTGCAGTGTTGCAGCCAGTGAGGCCTGCTAAAGCTACATGTGCTAAGAACACCTTCAATGCATTCCGCACAACACTGTGCAATATTATTACATAACAGTATACCTCACAACCTTCGCATAATTGATATCCCCACCATGAACGGTGGGCCATATATGTGCCTATATGTATATCTATATGTACACCAATGGATGTTTATATTTATGTGTGCGTGTGTGTATATAATAATATATATATATATATATATATATATATATATATATATATATATATATATACATACAGAAAGAGAGAGAGAGACAGGGTCATATTTACTGCGACAGATGCCTAGTGACAAAGCCATGGACTCAAGCTCAATGTTGAAACTGCATTGGCATCCCTTCTGGCAAAAACTCCATACCCATGAACTACCACATAGGTGGTAGTCTACTTAACACCGAAAGTGTGATAAGAGACCATGGGACACAGGTGGACAGTAGTCTCCCCTTTGATAATCACAGTGCCACACTAGTCATGTAATCTATCTACCTGGCACGCCTCATCACAAAAGGTGTCATCCAGGGAAATATAGGTCAGTGTTCCCCTCTACTCATCACACATAAAGCCCATTATAGAGTACAATGCCCCATGTGGTATGTACCTCACAAGACATCTACAGCAACTGGAAACGACACAGACATACCTCACAAAGAGTAATACCAGCCTCAAACAGACGCCCTATGCAGACCATCTCACAAACCCACAACTACACTGTGTTGCATACCACCTACCCAGAGGTGACCTCTGCCTAACATACTAAGCTATGTCAAACCCAGAGCTGTTGGACATGCTGCATGTAAACAGATCACAATCTCTACAAGCTACACGCTCTAGGGACCCAAACCTTTTGACCACAATAAACAGCACATGCTGGAGGGATAGATTCCTATCTCAGAGACATCCCATACTCTGGAACAAACCAACTATCCATAGCAAACAAAGCTCCTAATTAGCAGTCATCATAAATAATCCTGAAGATTGTATGGGAGATAATGAATACACCCAGGCAATCACCTCTGTGTCTGTGCTTGACACGGCCACGTGAAATGCAATGACCTGTGTGTCAAAGGCCAGGATAGCATATGGCTAGGCTTCTATAGGCCCTAGGGCCAATAGCCTCTTACCTACCTATGAAGTGATACACACCCACATGTACTTGTTGCAATAATTGCTATGTGAAGTTGACTGAGTGTGATGGTGAATGTGCTGGTGAATGTGCCAGAGTTTGGTTTATGTGTGATAGCTTAGTGGGAAACTGTTTCTGTCATGGTATTATGTGTCCTAGCTGTGATTCCAGCAAAAGATGTGTATACAATTGCTAGGCTGAAAAAGCAGTATGCCATACGGTCTGACGTAGTCCCTTGTTGTTGACTGGGGTGCCCATTGTAGGCTAAAGCAGTACATGTATGCTTATTGAGTGTTACTGCTGGTGAATCCAACTCCTGTATGAACTGTAGTACTACCTGAAGCTGTATGCCTAAACAGCACAGTATGGTGTACATCCACATTTATTGGAACTACTGTTTCATGTGTTCCCTGTAGTCCTCACAGATTACATACCTCAGGCATAAGGTCTCGTAACTACTGACACACAGTACTGTAAGGTACACAGGTAAGGGTCACCTGGGTTGCCATACCTATGTGTCTGGTATGTATGTCTGAAGTGTGTGTGTGTATGCCTGTACCATGGCCTCGGTCATGTGTGTGTTACAGGATATAACTGCGTATCTAGCAACATGTATAGTCTAGTGCAGCAGTATGCCACCTATATTCACGAATGTGCACATATGTTAGGCAGGGGTCTGCCATCAACGACTAGTGTGGTATACTGGTAATACTTTCACTGGACTTTACAATCATTGCAATGGATTACACTTTTCATGATGCATTAGCATGATATATACCTCCTGTGGCTAGGTTGTGCACTGTGTCGCATACAGTGTGCCATGTACTGTTGTACAGTATTACATACTGTTGTAACTTTGTTGCTGTGCAAAATGTGGTTTGATATATTGTGTGTGCCAGGCACTGTCAGGCAGTTGTGGGTTGAGAACTGATATGTGATATTGAAAGTGTGTATCTTCTGACAGCCAATAGGTTGTTATATATGGTAGTTAATTGATATCTGTACTTTAGAAAGTTACGTGTGTCACATGACTTGCTCATATATATTGTTTCATTGTCTTCCAGGGTTATGTCCCACCATCGTAATCCCACCTATAGCACGACGGAGGAAGAGGTTATCACAGCCAGCCTGGTGCAGCAGTATGCCCTGCTGTTCTCCAGAACCAGCCAGGACCAGCATGAGCGGACTGCGCTGTGGCAAGAGCTTGCCCATAGGGTAAATGACATAGGCATGCATAACCGGACATATGAGCAGGTACGGCATCATTGCAGTGATTTAATTAGACATGTCCGGCAGCGTGCGTCTGATATCCGCAGACAAAAGCTTGCCACAGGTGGGGGGGTAGCCATCCATCCCCCCCCCCTCACCAGAGTGGAGGAGCTGCTCCTGAGCCAGGTGGCTCCTGGCCAACAACAACCCCAACAACTAACATGTGTCATCATGGAGGCCAGAGCCACCCAGCAGGTTGACATGGAGCGTGCAGGTATCATGGCATAGCTGTAGACTACTGTTACCTCTATTGTTAGAGCATGCTTATGTGAGATGTGTACTGTGTAGTTAGAGGTCGTGGTGCCTAGTGTTGTGCAATAGTAATAATTAGGAATACAATCTGTAGGCCTGTGACTGTCAACCAGTGTACTACTGTGCGATTGCAAACACACAGTAGCAATGCCACAGTTGTTGCCACTGACAAAGTGTCTCATATCCTTGTAGGTCCCTCTGGTGTGACAGCAAGGCAGCTGACCCATGCTGGTGAGTGTGTGCTACCTTTAATATTGCTAATTAAATGTGCATGTCATAGGTGAGGTGTAGGCCATGTACACGTAACATACATATGCATAATGCATGCTGTGCATGTTTGCTGTGAGACTATGCACATCCCAGTAACATGGGTAGCTGCCTAAAACACATTCAATACACAGAGTATCCCACACAATTGTGGCAACACTGAAGTGGACATTGGATAGGCAGAGTCGATACACATGCACACAACATACACAACTTTGTCATACGCAGTACACGTTAACATGCTACACATGGCGTATTCAGATGCCCGCTGTAAGGTCACACTACAGTATCCCACACGTCATCCACACAACACACATAATATACATGAGGGGTAGATGCCTCACATGTGGCTGTGCGACACTCTTCGACACAACACATTCATGGTAGGCAATGTCCTCTATTGTGCACCTTACAAACCCATGTAACAACTGGCTGTGAAATGGTGAATGTAGCCATGGTACTGCAGTTCCAGTACAGCATAGTATGTGCTGGTCTGGCACACATTAGTAGCCTTGAGTGACCACATGATGCTGCATGATGATGGCTCATGGTAGTACACCCCATCCAGTTACAGTGACCACAGTACTGCACATAGCATTACCTGCTATGCACCTCAATGGTGTGTGTGTGCAATCATAGGCACCTATACACAATATGCATAGCAATCACCATTTGTAAAACGTGCCACATATATGTCTTGTAATGCTATTGAGTGTATAGGTTACATGACACACACTTTGTGTGATGTTTAATGTTGCAGTTGTGTTGTAGCATGCCATGTCATGTCTGGCACTGGCATGTCCACAATATGTCCTAAATTCACCATAACCACTCTACAATGGCCATGTTGAGCAATGGTATTCCATCAGGTAAACATGCACCACTCATCCTGTGTGTATACATAGCATGCATGTGCTAATCCTGTGTCCACAATTATCTGCTGAAGACAGACACTCTAATCAGACATGGATATCTATGTGACACACAGATACACATCCAGCCATGGTATGTATACCTGTGAGAGATGGTGCACAGGACATTGCAGAGCTTTTAATACTTGCACTGCACTGTCGTGTCCATGTACACAGTGCATTCCAGGGTGAGGCCAATCACTAAACAACAACACACATGCATCAAAGACATGTATAGTGTTATTGGCAAGGGCTGTCAACACCCGCACTGCATGCTGTTGGGACACACACATCCTGCATGCTGACATGTGTGATATAACTGTTTGCCTTGTGATACTGTACCCCACCATCACCCGCTATTGAGTATGTTCTGGATTGCTGGTGCTGTGTGTGTGTGTGTGTGTGTGTGTGTGTGTGTGTGTGTGTGTGTGTGTGTGTGTGTGTGTGTGTGTGTGTGTGTGTGTGTTTTAGTGAGGAGTGCATTTGTGTGCATGTGTGCCGACATAATGTACAGGTCGTAAAGTGTGTTTCCTGTCTTCCTCTCACAGGTGCTGACTTTGGGCTGGTTCACTGCAGCAGGGAAACTGATGTCACTGAGCAAAATAGTGATACTGATGATAGGTGTGTTGAGGCACAGGCATGTTTGCCAGGGTCTGTCGTTGGGCCACCAATCAACAGTACACAACTGTCCACCCCATCCATGCATGCAGTCATACTGCCAATACATCCATCACCAATACCCTTAGCTGAGGGACAGTGTACAGTTGGCATTGGCCAGGACAGTGTGGTATCCATGGCACATGCATCCCAACACAGCAGCCATACCCAGATGTCTGGAAGGGTACCACATAGGCAGATGTCCAGGGGTTCTCGTAGGAGCACTGCTGCTTATCATGCCACTGGCAGACATGCCACAGGTCTGACAACGTCACGCATGTTTCAGGCTGTCATGGAGGCACAGGCACGTATGGAATGGTACACCAGACAGGGACTAAGGGCACAGAGGGCACATACTGTCATCATTGACAGTATCCGTGACCTAGCAGGTGCCATACGAATTTACACCGAGGTCATTGATAGACATTGGGGAGAGACATTAGATATCATCCGCAATGTCATGTCCATGTGTCAGGACAGTGCGGGACAGTTGAGTTGTCGACGTGGACATATGCCAGCAACATCAGCAGCTGGCAGTCACCACGGACGTCCCTCAAGCCACAGCTTCTCCTGTAGTGCCAGTACCAGCCCCAGCAATGTTGGGGGTGGGCTGTCCATAGAACGTCCTAGAAGACCACATGCACGTGGCTCTGGACAGTCCCAGCAGGGACCTGTGTCCAGTGTACATCCATCTACCTCTGGGGATAGTACTTAATCTGGCTTAGTACCTGATAGTGTCTGTAGCACCCCTGCCAAGCACAGGTACCATATTCGTGGCCAGAGACGGTGATTTGTAAAGCCTTGCAGGTACAGTCTGTGGCTGTCCCACAAATACCCGTATATGGCAGCCACATGGTGGAACTGTGTGCATGCAGACACATACACGTACTCCAGACACCTAGGGCTAACACATACCCACACACATTACATCAACATTGGCCCATATCAGTATTCTTGCCCCTCACACACACACACACACACACACGTCGATTGGATGGCTCACTGTAGGCCTCTGGCAAACCAACAACACACCCTGTGCATATGATGAAACCTGTGCCACCTCCTGTCATCTGTAACATCAATGCAGGAACAGGCTACCATAACGCTGATGCACAGGGTGTCTTTATAGCAATGTTAGCATGTTGTCAGCAGTAGAGTGTAATGATATGCATGAAGGTGTAGCTGAGCAGGCATGATGAATTAAAGCTATGATTGTCATTGTAGTGTTGTTTACACCAGTGTTAGTTCCAATTGTGTATTGTCCAGCCACGTGCCACTTGGCTGATGTGTGCAGTATTGGCAGCATGTGTTAATGAGTGGACAGTATGTGTGGGATGTGTGTAGCACAGATTTGCAGGTGTACAGTTGTGGACATGGTGGAGGTGCACTGTCTGCATGTACGTGCATAGTGGACGCATGGGCAGGGTGACATGCTCTGTATTACACAGTAACACTCCATAGTTTCTATTGGTGGCCAGTATGCATTGTACTACACACATTTTGGAACCTGACTACACATGTGTGTATGACATGGTTTGACACTGTGCTGTGGGTGATACTGTTACTATCTGTCATTGTTTTGTATTCTGGTAGTATACATCACTTTCAACAGCCTGACCATAACCAATCGTTAGATGATGTCTTGACAACTGACACACAGATGTAGGACACACAGCAACATTTGGATCCTTCAGGTACTATACTATGCCAGTAACCACTGGTATTCACCTGCACCCATTACTGACACCACTCCTGTTTGGCATATAGCTCTCTTAGGTACAAGCAATCACAGTAGGGATATGTCCGTCCATGTCTGGTAATGCATACTGTGGCCTATAATGCATTCTCCAGATGACACACACATCCTCCACAAGGGTATCATACAGACAGATGCCTGTTGTCAAACCCATGCTGTAATGCTATAAGCCAAACTAAGCATAGTCATCCACATTTACGGAACATATTATCCCCACAGTACCACATAGGTAGTAGCCACCAACATGATAAACAGGTAACGATGTGCACATGCAACCAAGTGTTACGTCATCTCTCTTTTGTTAATCACATTTCCAAAGGTATTTTGAAATCCCTCGGTGGATCACATAAGCAATAAGGGGTCTGCATGCATATCCACAAAGGTTGTTGTACACCTGTTATGAATAGTCATCATTGACAGACTTTGCTATGTTTGAACAGGTCTGACACATACCACGGCCATAAACCCTCACTCACACATTCCAATAGGAACCGTAATGAGTTTGAATGACACAGATGACCTAGGCCAGGGATCACTGCAATGGCTGGCCTTGTCACAAGCATACAGATGTAACCTAAGGTCTGCGAAGCAGCAGCACAGTCTGGCAAAGATGACAGCTGTGTTCTTGGGGAAAGCAGGATTCCCACACATGCAATAATTGAGGTAACATGTATGTATATGTATTTGCCACACAGCTAGCTCACATGTGCAGTGCATACTGATATGTCATACAGTAGTAAAAGTAAAACCCACAACACATTGACCAACAGTGTCACACACATACAGCACACACACTCACCAAGTGCAAGATTCAAACCCCTACCTAACTACTTCATAATACTAGAGGAGTACGCATTAACATGACGCGCTATACACATTACTGGGACTTCTCTTTTCCACAGGTATATTTGTAGGATAGTGACATCATCAGACTTGACAAAGGTTAGTTTACCGCTTTTAAGGTGTTTTACTACTCTCCTAAAAGGTTGCTCCTTCCCAAGGAGACCACATACAAACACACACACAGTTGTCCAGTGCAGGATTCAACCCCCTACCTAACTACTTCATGATACTAGAGGAGTACGCATTTACACGACGCGCTATACACATTACTGGGAGTTCTCTTTTCCACAGGTATATTTGTAGGATGGTGACATCATCAGACTTGACAAAGGTTATTTTACCGCTTTTAAGGCATTTTACTACTCTCCTAAAAGGTTGCTCCTTCCCAAGGAGACCACACACACACACACACACACACAGTTGTCAAGTGCAGGATTCAAACCCCTACCTAACTACTTCATGATACTAGAGGAGTACGCATTAACACGATGCGCTATACACATTACCGGGAGTTCTCTTTTCCACAGGTATATTTGTAGGATGGTGAAATCATCAGACTTGACAAAGATTCGTTTACCACTTTTAAGGTGTTGTACTACTCTCCAAAATGGTTGCTCCTTCCCAAGGAGACCACGCACGCACGCACGCACGCACGCACGCACACACACACACACACACACACACACACACACACACACACACACTTGTTAAGTGCTGGATTCAAACCCCTACTTAACTACTTCATGATACTAGAGGAGTAGGCATTAACACACCACGCTATACACATTACTGTGAGTTATCCTTTCCACAGGTATATTTGTAGGATGGTGACATCATCAGACTATACAAAGTGGGTTACATTAGGTGACATTAGATGGGCTACATTGAAGGAATGTCTAAACACTTTGGCCATGTGATCATCAAAGGGGTGTTTACTATCTACCTGTATCCCCAGGGCCATAATGACTTTCTCCATACATACTGGATTACCACCTATGTGGTAATTTGTGTGCACTTTGTTTTACCCAAAGGGGGTGACTATGCATTCTTTGCCATTCAGCTTGAGGGCATTGTTTTGATGCCAGGTGTCTGTCTCTGTAAGACACTTCTGGAGGATGTCTGTGTCAGCCATACAGTCGATTATGGACCACAGTTACCATTCATCTGAAAACCTGTTCAGCCATACACCTCCCATGCTTGCCTGTACCTCTGAGCAGTATCTACTGAACAGGTGGGGTCCCAGGACCAAGACCTGTGGGATGCCATTTGTGACTGGCTTAGAGTTGGACATGGCACCCACAACTCTGAACATGTGTGTTTGATCTGTGAGCCACTTGGCCACCCATCCTGTGACATAGCTGTTAATGTTCAAGCTGGTACACTTGTCCATGATGACAGAGTGGGAAATGGTGTAGTAAGACCTTAGTGAGGTCAAGGTGGGCTGTGTGGACTGCTTTCACCTCCATCTATGTCCTTGGTAACTGTTTTAAATAAGTCAACTAGGTGTGAGAGCCAGGATCTGCCTTTAACAAGGCGAAGTTGTGTAGAGTCCAGTGTCTGGAGGTCTCCAATGTCTCAGTTTATGGGTTCCATGACAATTTTCTCAATAGCTCTGTAGACCCGGCTGAGTAGACATATTGGGCAATGGTTTCCAGGTTCTGTTTTGGCATACCCTTTGTGTAGCTGGATGACTGTTAGTGTATGCCATTCTTTGGGTACATAGCCTGTGGTACGCTTGAGTCTGGACAGTGAATGTAGGTGAGGGTGTAGTTCCTTATGGGCCTAGTGTAAGATGCAGCCTGGGACACCATCCAGTCACATTGATGCTATGTTCTTAGCTTTGGTGAAGGCTGTCTTTACCTGCATGTCCATGAGGTCTGGGTCTCTGCATCCTTCTGTGATGGACACAGGCCCTTTTGGAGGTGATGGGGGGAGTATATACTAAACTTGTCCCCCGGATGTGGGCAATGTAAGTTGGTTTGGTGTATTTCTTTCCTTTTTTCAGTAGCTGACAGCATATTTGGAAGTTGACACCTATATGTCTGGTATAGCTACCGAAGGCTTTGTAGTTGTTATTCTTACATTCCTTGGCTATTTGTCTTTAGAAACTGTCCTTGGATTATTTTATGAGTGATCATTGTTTCTTCCTGATAATGATCAGTGATGCCTTTCCTTTAGTGAAGTTGGATCTATCATGTGTTCATTTCCTCCTTACTCTAACTTATTTATGGACAACAACCACCTGATTGTTGTCCTATTTTTGGAGGAGTGCATCTTGGTTTTATTTGTGATGTCTCATTCCATGCATCCCTGTAGATGCTCATAGGATGCACTTGTAAATGATTCTGCAGATTGTATACCATTATCCTATAGCAAGAGGTCTCCGGAATGTTCCACTTTGGTCTTGGGGAGTGTGCAGTTTGCTTTTGCAAATGTCTTCACAGTGGTTACATTGACTGGGTGGGGGCATGGGATGTGGATGTCCAGTGTGCTTACTTAATGATCTGATATTACCAGCGAGGGGTTTATCTCTGTTGTGGAAGTCTGGTACCCCATGTTGGTGATGATCATGTCCAGTATGTTGTCACCTCCAGTGGCCATGGTGACCAGCTGTTCCAGGGTGTTAGAGCTTTTTAACTCTAGGAAACATTGGGCAAAGGACGTTGTGCACGAGTAATTCACCCACTCAATGTTTGGGTAGTTGTAATCTCCTCATATAATGGTGTTTGATAGGACCTTTATATTTGCCACTGTTCTCCGGAATACTGAGTGAGGTTCCTGAGACAAGGTACGTGATATGTAGCAGGCTACAATCTGATGGGCAGCTTTGCCCAATGTTAGTTGCACTTGCATGGTCTCCAAGGCCTCATGCTGTGCCACTAACCTGAAGGTGTGGATATCCATAAGGTAAATGGGTACACCCCTTCCTTTTGTATTTCACTCGTGGTTTGGGGTCCAAAGGTCAGAGGGATTGTGAGTGTTTTACGTGGGGCATATCCAACAGCTCTGTGTTTGACATAGCTTTGTATGTTAGGCAGTGAACACCTTTGAGTAGGCGATATGCAAGGGAGTACGGATGGAGCATTTTGCGATGGTCTGTGTATGGCATGTATTTCAGGCTGCTAATGCTCTTTGTGAGGTATTGCTGCTGGCTTTCCAGTTGTTGTAGTTGTCTTGTGAGGTACATAGCAACAGTGGCGTTGTACTCTATTATAGTTCTAGTGAGTGGTGAGTAGAGGGGAACAATGTCCTCTTCTATTCTGCATGAGACACATTTTGTGATGAGGTGTGCCACATAGGAGGGTTTTCTGACTACTGTGGGAATGTGATTCTCACAGTTGTATCCGCTGTCCACCTGTGACCCAGGGTGCCTTTGTCACACTTTCAGTGTGAAGTATACTACCACCTATGTTGTAGTTCTTGGCTACAGAGTTTTTAACAAAGAGGATGATAATGCACCTTTTGGCATTGAGCTACAGCCCATGGCTTTGACAACAGCCATCTGTCTCAGTGAAGCCCTTTTGTAGGATGTCCACATCTTTAGTGTTTACAATTATCTGCATCTTCTCTTGGCTGCTGTGTACCCCTGGTTTCTAGTGAATCTATTTTGCTCTCTTTTTCTCTATCCCAAAGTTCCAAGTTCCTCAACCTTGCACATCCTGAACTAGGAAGCTAAACACACTGCTTGAAGTAAAGGAACCCAGTAATAATCTCCTACTGCCTCATCTAACCACCTCTTATCTCTGTACCTTCCAAGAAAGGAAGTCAGAAAGTATGTAATTTTTCCTACAAACCTGGCTACTATGCGTTTACTGTAACTACTACTTTATAGCAGACTAAGGTACACTTCCAAACCTAGGTCAGCCAGCAGCCATATCCCCCTCTCTGCCCTCTGTCCCCTCTCTCTCTGTACAATTTCTATTGTATTGCCTGCAATACTGTGTCTTCCCTATCCCAGTTAAGGTATTCCTCCTATATACAGTGTTTTTATTTCCAGGCACATATGATTTTCAAGTATATAATTTTCCTACCACCTCCATAAGGCTATTCCCACTGCCCAGACCTTTCCCCTCTAATTTCTACTATAATTTCCCATAGTAAACTGTTTTGTCTCTTACTGCCTCCATTATAGCATCTCCTGACGCTATCCAGACCGGTAAACTAATCTCTCCCTCTAAAATTAAGCATTTCACTGACTGACTTTTTTTTTTCTATATGCCAAACACTTTTCTTGTTTCTACCCGCTCCGTTCGCCCTGCGGGCTCACTCCGCTCCCCTACCCTACCCCCAAATTCCACACACCCCCAGTGCACCTGACCTTATACTTTCTTAGCCACACCCCCCAATCATAATCTACCAATTACATCTCCTCACAACTCTATATCAATTAACAAACTTTGGCTCTTTTTGGCTCCACCAGTGCACCTGACCGTACACTTCCTTAGCCATACCCTCAACCCTAATCTACCAAATACATCTCTTCACAACTCTATATCAATTAACAAACTTTGACTCTTTTTTGGTTAACCTTACCTTTCACATCCACCTTGTCCCTCAATCCCTCCACAAATCACAACTAGTCTGCAGTTTCCTCTTCTATTTAGCCTAACCTCCTCCACCCTACATCTCCCACTATGCATAACCATTGTAGGCCTTTTCACCTTAACATGCTTTTCTTATCCATTGGGCTCACCTCATTACTTATATCTCATTGCCTAACTTCCTATGAATCCCCAGCTTTTGCTACATTTCTTCACCTCCCAAGACAAACAAGCCCTCTCTCTCCTATCACCTCCCTAACACACTGTAACATAATATCCTGTTCATCCTTCATTCTATCACACTTTAGGTTCATAGGTTCATACTAGGCTATCTGCCCTAGGGCATTTATAAGCCTAGCCAGAGTGTGTTTGGCTTTCGCCACCCATTTTAAATTAATTTTGCTATGCCTTTTTTTGAGGTTAGTATACTGTGCCTCTGTCTAACAGTGACACAGAAGTGATAGCCGGGGTAAACCTACAATCTCCCATCCACTCATCAAGATTCCTCTTGAAGAGAGTCAATGTGGGACACTGCCTAACCTGGACTGGGATTTTATTCCAGAGTGAAGGGAGCCTCTGGGTTATGAATCTGTCCCTCCAGCATGTCCTATTTATTTCAGTGCTGAGGTTCAAGTCTCTCGAGCACGTAGCTCGATGGGATTTGGATTTTCTGAGGTGCAGCATGTCCATTAATTCCAGGTTGGACATGGCTTTATACGTCAGGCACAGATCGCCTCTGAGCAGGCGGTATGCCACTGAGTAGAGCTGGAGTTTCTTTAACCGGGCAGCATATGGCATCTGTATGAGCCCTTTGATCCTCTTGGTGAGGTACTTTTGGGGTCTTTCCAGTTGCTGCAGGTGTCTGGTAAGGTACATCCCAAAAGGGGCATTGTACTCAATTATGGGCCTGATGAGGGATGAGTAAAGAGGCGATGACCTCCCCTGATCTAGATGTGAATCCCTTCATGATTAGGTGGGCTATACAAAATGTTTTTCTAACCACTTTGGCCACGTGGTTGTCAAATGAGAGATGGCTATCAACTTGGGTCCCCAGGTCCCTAATGACTTCTTCTGTACTTAATGGATTACCACCTATGTGGTAATTTGTGGCACTTTGTTTTGCCAAAGGGATGACTATACACTTTTTGGCATTTAGCTTGAGGCCATGGCTCTGGCACCAGTTGTCTGTTTCTATGAGGCCCTTTTGGAGGATGCTTGTGTCGGCTGGAGAGTTGATTATGGCCCAGTTTGCAGTCATCTGCGAACTTGGTCAGCCACAGTCCTTCCATGTTGGCCTGTACCCGAAATATATACCGAACAAGAGAGGTCCCAGGACTGAGCCTTGTGGGATGCCACTTGTAACTGGTTTGGAGTCTGACATGGCTCCAGCAATTCTAACCATGTGGGTTCTTTCCTTGAGCCAGTTTGCAACCCATCTAGTGACATAGGGGTTTATATTTAAGCTGGTGAGCTTATCTATAATGCCCGAGTGGGGTATTGTATCGAAGGCTTTGCGAGGTCCAGGTAGGTTGTGTGGACCACCTTCCCCTCGTCAATGGCCTTGGTGACTGTTTCAAAGAAATCGACCAGATTTAAGAGGCAGGATCTGCCCTTAACAAAGCCAAACTGGGTAGGATCCAGTGTCTGTAGGTCCCCAATATCTTTATTTATGAGGTCCATGATGATCCTTTCCATAGCTTTGCAGACCAAGCTAGTCAGGCTTATGGGGCGATAGTTTCCAGGATCCGTTGAGGCACCACCTTTGTGGAGAGGGACCACTGTTGCTGTCGCCACTCTTTGGGTACATATCCTGTAGTAAGGCTAAGATTGAACAGTAGTTTTATGTTTGGGTTTAGCTCTTCTTGGAGTTCATGTAGGATGCAGCCGGGACACCATCTGGTCCCATTGATGCTGTGTTTTTGCTTTGGAGAGGCGGCTCTTACCTGAGCATCTGAGATGTCAGGGGCAGCACTCTGTTGGGATAGATATTTGCCCTTTTTGTGGGGAGGGGGGGAGAAGTTTGCACTGAACCTGTCAGCTAGGATGTTGGCAATATCTGTGGGCTCGGTGTATTTTTTGTCATTTTGGACTAATTCTGAGCATATCTGGGAATTCCCACCCAGGTTCCTAACATAACTAAAGAAAGCCTTGTGATTATCCTTAGTGTCCTGTGCAATTTTTCTCTCGAAGCTGGCCTTAGACGATTTTATGAGTGCCCGTAGTTTTTTGCTAATACTGATCAGAGATGCCTTCCCTTTTTGGGATTTTGCTCTATCATGCAGTAGCTTCCTCCTTCTATTGTATAGTTTGTTTATGGCTGGGGTCCACCAGACAGGACGTCTGCCTTTGGAGGATTGGGTCTTGGTTTTATTTGGGATTGCATGATCCATGCATTCCTGAAGGTGTTGATAGAATGCGTTTATAAAGGTTTCTGCGGTCTGGGACGTATTTTCCACAGGCCCGGGGGCTTTGAAGGATTTCACCTCGGTTTTGAGGTGTGTGAAATTTGCTTTAGAGAAGTTTTTCACTGTGGTTTTCTGGGCAGGGGGTGGGGTCGGGATGTGAATATCCAGTGAGATTAGTTTATGGTCTGATCTTACCAGTGAGGGATACACTTCTGGTCTGGAGCATAGTGTCCCCATGTTGGTGATGATCAGGTCCAGTATGTTTTCCCCTCTTGTGGGAGTGGTAACAAGTTGTTCCATAGCATTTGAGTTTATAAATTCTAGGAACCTTTGGGCTAGGGTGTTGGAGCTAGAGTAATGCTCCCAGTCTATGTTTGGGTAGTTGAAGTCGCCCAATATAATGGTGTTTGAAGAGACCTTCATATTTTCCTGTATTCTCAGGAAGGCCAAGTGGGGTTCCTGTGTTTGGGAGGGTGGTCTGTAGCAGGCTATAAACTGGAAGGCAGTTTTACCCACAGTTAGTTGCACATGGATAGTCTCTGATGCTTCGTGCTGTGCCAGCAACCTGGAGGTGTGGGTATCTTTGACGAATATTGATACTCCCCCTCCTTTTGTGGTTCGGTCCAAGTTTTGGGGCCGAAAAGCATGGTATGAGGTATAACCTGGTAGTGCTGAGGTGCTCGGGAGCCTTGAACCAGGTTTCTGTTACTGCACAGATATCGATGTTCTCCATGCTAAAGAGAGCTTGAAAAGTGCATCTTGAGGTTTAGACTTCTGGCGTTGAGTAGCATTACTCTTAGTTTCTTATCCCTTGTGATACCTATGGAGGTGGGTTTGTCTTTTGAGCCTTGCCTAAAAAAGGCACTAAGGGGGTAGCAAGAGCCTTTGCCAATATCCGAAAGCCCAGGGGTGACAGGTGCAAGCCGTCCCTAGCGAAGCATCGTGGCTTGTCGAGCATGTCATCCCAGGCTGACAGGCATTGGATCCCCTTTGAATGGCACCAGCACTTAAGCCAATTGTTGAAATTGATCATCTTGTCTTCATATTGTGGCATCATTCTTGGTGAGGTAAGATGCTACTCAAGGTCAGGGTCATACCGGCCTGGGCTACATGCTCAGAGAGCTCCTCTATGTCTCTTTTCATGTAGTCCAGGGAGGTACGTCTCAGGTCATTCACACCAGCATGGACAATGAGTCATATTTGTACTTGCCTTGGAGTGACCTGAGTGCTTGTGTTATGTGGTGGATCCTAGCGCCCGACAGGCAGCTCACCATGACCTTCTCCTTGTTCAGCCTGGTGAGCGGGACATCAGTGTGCCTGACGATAGAGTCACCTATTACAAGTGTATCAGGTGTGTTGTTTAGCCTTAAGGGCTGTGACTGTTCGGCACACTGGCTTTGTGAGCTATGTGTTGCATGTGTTTTGTTTTGGGATAGTGGTTGCTTGGGTGTCTGCTTTGGAGGTCTCTGCTGCTTAGGCAGATTTTTATTTAGAGCCTCCGAGTATGTTTTTGTGTGTTTATGTGTTTGGTTTGTTGTCGTGGTAGGTCTATGTGAGACTGGAATTGTAGTGAGTGTGGTTTCCTTCTCCTCCTGACTGTGTACACCAGTACTGAGTTGAGAGAGCTTAGCCTCCAGTTTGGCTATATGGTTGCATCTCTCACATGTGTTGGAATTTGTTGGGAGGAGGAGAGGGTTGTCTGTGTACATGAGGCAGTTGTAACATTGCCTCAAGATTCCCAGATTCACCAGCTGGACCGGAGAGGAGATTGACAACTGACCTTTGGACATGCTAGAATAGTATTGGGAATTCCTTTATAATTGAAAAAAGGGCCAATGGGGAACAAGGTACTCAAGGGGAGTTTGTGAGGGTGTAGTGCTTTAAATTTTTTAGAGCTGACTTATATAATTGCTTTAGTGAGCAAGTGCCAGGTAACTTAAATGCAATGTGTTACAGGTAACTTAAATGCAAAAACGACAAACAGTAACTTTCTTTCAAGTGAAACAAGGAAATAAGTACAGTAAGCAATGCAGATATCACTAGGGATCCACAGAAGCGCTAAAGGCCGTTTTAGGTGGAATTAGCGTTTCAGGGAAATAAACAAACAGCAAGCATACAAATAAAGCTAGATTCAGCAGGCCTGGATCTAGTCTATGCTACAGCAAACAAGGTGTACCAATTTCAGTAAGAAACAGTTAGAATATACAGGCACTATAAGCCTTTAACCAGAAATTCCCTGCTCAGAAGGGCAGAGTCCAGCCTCTCCTCCCACAAGAGTGCAGACCGCAATCCTTCTTAACGTAAAATAACTGGCCTGAAGCCCAAGTGCTTAAACCAGAACTAATACACTTTTAGAATAACAGACACTGAGCTCTCAATCAGCAGTTCCAAACTTAGAAGGATGTAAGCTACCTGTCCTGCCACCACAGTGCAGGCCACAAACCTTCGTAATGTAAAACAACTGGTCTGAAGCCCAAGTGCTTAATCCAAAAGACTTAGAAATGATAGCTACACTTTAATCAAGTTACTACCAGCAGTAATAAATACAACTGAATACTTTAAAGAATGCCTGGATTAGTGCTCAAGTTATACAAACAAAGCTAGATTCAGCAGGCCTGGATCTAGTCTATGCTACAGCAAACGAGGTGTACCAATTTCAGTAAGAAGCAGTTCAAATATGCAGGCACTATAAGCTTTAACCAGAAATTCCCAGCTCAGAAGGATAGAGTCCAGCCTCTCTTCCCACAAGAGTGCAGAACATGAACACTCTTAATGTAAAATAACTGGCCTCAAGCCCAATTGCTTAAACCCGAATTAATACACTTTTAGAATAACAGACACTGAGCCCTCAATCAGCAGTTCCCAACTTAGAAGGATGTAAGCTACCTGTTCTGCCACTACAGTGCAGACCACAAACCTTCCTAATGTAAAACTGGTCTGAAGCCCAGGTGCTTAAACTAAAAGGCTTACAATGAGTTACACCAAGCAGTAATAAATACAATTGAGTACTTTTAAGATGAGCAAAAGCAAAATAAAGTAGGAATAAAACACAAATACAGAAAAAGCAGATAATTTTTTTTTTTTTTTTTTTTTGGAAAGAGAGAAAGGAGTAGCAGAAACTAGGCTGATTGGCCTTCTCAAATGCTCTCCCTGTACTGGGTAGAATGAGGTAATGACACTAGACTGGGAGGAGGGTCCCAGATCAAATTTACACTAGGGGCGGGCAACTGCAAAGCCACCAACTATAAAAACACTATACCAACAGGGAGGGAGGGTGGGAAACAAACTGCAGAAATGTTACTCACAGCTGAAAAGCAGCAGTGAGCCTTTAAATGAAAGTTTTAAACAGCTAAAGGAGCCACTAGAAAAAAAGAGTTTAACTGCAACAAGTTATCATAAACAAACAACCCAACAGATGCTTAATAAGAGTGGACAATTTCCAGTTAATACCTCACACACAGTGAAACTAGCTAGAAAAAATACACAGTACACAAAGTGCTATAAACAACAAAGAAATAAAGAACAAAATAAACAAAAAACAGGATACTTAATGTTATATATTGTAGCTCCGAGTTTGCTGAGTGTCCTTCCTTCGATTAGCTTGCTGTAAAATGGCTGAACACTTACAACTGAGCTTCTTAGGTAACAGAAAGTTGTAACCTGAGACAGCTTTTAAGAAAGAAATCTCAAAAGAACCAATGGGGTGCTTAGTCTAAGCTGTAGTCCAGGAGACCTCAGTCAGCCAATGACCTCGAACAATTCTCTCTCACTGAAATGCCTGATGGCTTTGGCTAAAACAAGATGTCCCTGAATTATGTGCTCAGACACACAGCCTCCACAAACACTAGGCCCAAATACAAGCCTGAATATGGAAATGCTACAAATATCCCCACTACTTAGAACAAACTGCAGAAATGTTACTCACAGCTGAAAAGCAGCAGTGAGCCTTTAAATGAAAGTTTTAAACAGCTAAAAGAGCCACTAGAAAAAAAAAGAGTTTAACTGCAACAAGTTATCATAAACAAACCCAACAGATGCTTAATAAGAGTGGACAATTTCCAGTTAATACCTCA
>NC_056738.1:58168584-58195309 GCF_019279795.1 Protopterus annectens
ATAAACACAACACAACACATGCCCCCACAGACTATGAACATAAAATATATAAATGAACATGTTATATATTTTTTTAAATTGTAAAGATGTTTGCCCGTGAGTGCGCTTGTTTGCGCGGGCGTGCCCGTAGCTCAGCCACAGTTAGCAGTCAGTGGAAAAGCATATAAGAACTAAATATGCAAAGTAAGCCAAAAATCAATAGCGTAGCAGTAGAGACGTCAGCTGAAAAGCAGGCAGTCATGGTTCGAGCCCCCACAACATCAATTTTTATTTTTAGTGAAATAAGCACGAAACAAGTCCCTGACATATATGTACACATATAAAATTATATTTTATGTAAAATGTAATGAAATGGGCCATTTATCTTGAAGAAATGTGAGATAACAAAATAATAAAAAATGCCAGATGTGCCTATAGCTGAGCTACAGTTTAACAAGTTGAGTGCATCTGCCCATAGGTGAGCAGTGGTTTAACAGGTGTAAAATGTGTGCCCGTAGGTGAGCAGTGGTTTAACATGCTGAAACTGTGTGCCCCTAGCTGAGCTGAGCGTAATATGCGTGCTGATAGCCAAATGAAGCGTAAACCAGCGTAACCCGTTTGAGTGGAGCTGCGCACCATGCCAACAAGCTAACCGACGGGCAACGTTGAGCAAGCTGTAACAAAACTGCCTTTACACAGACACACCCCCTAGCCTATCTAGACAGTCATAAAATATAAAAAGCAGTGGCCAGGTTGGAACCCAGGATACCATGCACCATAGTCAAGGTACTGAACCACTAAGCCACAACAGCTGTATTTAAAAATGCAGTAATAGCAAATATATAGGAATGAATAGAAAGTGGAGCATGACAAAGCAGGTTTTGTGAAGTTGATAAAATTCCAAAATGGCCAATCACAGATAAGTGCGGGAAAAATGGCATATATAAGCCCCATAGACGGGAATACACAGCATAAATGATTGTAGAACTAACTTGCAGCCAGAATGTCAGGAGTAGGTGAGGGTAGTTGCTTTCGAGCACAGAGGTGGGGCGTTGAGGAGTCCAGATACATGGTCTGGCTCCTAGTCCACAATCATGAGGCCCAACTCATGCAGGGCCAGGTCCTGTGGGGAGCATATAGGGCTGAGGCGTGGGACCGGTTGGCTCATGATCTCACCAGTGCCACAGGGATTCCAAGGACTGGTGAGCAGGTCCGTCACCACCATGCGGACCTGAAGAGACGTAAGCAGGACCAATTGAATCTTTGGATCCAGGAGGCCCGGCAAATGCCCAACGCCCCACTACTGAGTAAGTTACATTCAATCATGTATGTTAGAAATTAAACTAGCTGATATTATGGAGATGTGTATTTCAATATTACTTCATTTATATTACAGCTGCAGGTGTCCGTTCTGCAAACCGCAGAGCCTATGGCGATAGGCTGGTGCGGTTGTGCCACCAGGCAGGTCAGTAATCCTCTCCCAGTAACTGTAAAGAAATATAAAAGTATGACAGTTAGCAAAAGACTGCAGTGTAGTCACTAAGTAATACAATGTGCAAGTAACAGTGTAAGAGTGTTTGCAAGTATTGCTTGATTACAAAAGTGTGTTGCAGTCTGTAATCCAAACAGAAAAATGAAAATGTCTGAAATAAAGTCTGAAATAAAGATGCCCCACCTGTAATATAATAGTACACAACCTGCAGCAGGCTGAAAAGTACAGCTGGAGAAGATGAGCAAATCACATGTGTGAAATATATCCCTGTTGAAATACTGAAACATGACAGAAGTGAGACTGCTGGAAAGGATTGTAATAACTACAGGTAAAACATGCCCCTAAAGCCTAGGAGTAAGTACCATCCTGAATAGTAAAATGAAAACAAGTGAGAGAGTGTGAGAAAGAGTTATGAATCTACCAATAAAGTAGTAATAACCCCTGAATAAAATATACTGCAGTCAGTACAGAATTAAATGAATGTGACAAGCAGAACCAAACTGCCAAATGTGTTCAAAGTGTTGCTGCAGCTGGAATGTGTATCCCAAAATCTGGATATGTTGCTTTCAGTCTGCAATATGCAGATAGTATGATTGTCTGAAATACCAAACATCCACGGTTGTCTATAGCTATATAAAGCAAATGTAGCAGGATGATGTAGCTGAACAAAGCCAGATATGAACGTGTATGAATAACAATAAAATGTATATTGATGTAGCAGTAACAGTCCTATCACCAAATTGAAGTAGTTATCATATAGGAAACTGTAGTTAGACCAGTAGTGTGTATATATCTGCAGCTATTAGAAATGTACAGCATATGTATTGGTATTCGAAGGTGTTAATAATATTTTCTTCACCCCACCCTATAACCACATATAATCCATTCCACGTGAAATTGGTATGTGCAATCACAGTTAACACCCCTGGACATTTGTCATATATGTTGATGCATCTGCCCTGTTCATACATCCAAACCTGATGGCCTGTTGCCATCAATCAACCCTGCATGTTGTTGGACTGTGTATTGCTGTTCATATTATGCATGTGTTATGCTCGCTGTTCGATGGTGTGAATATCTGGGTGTTTGGTTAATGGGAATACTAATGCATGCTGTTACAACTAATTGTGAATGGTATTGTATGTTACTAACCCAAACTGTCATGACATAATGCAAAACATAGGACGACAGGGAAGGCAGGTTCCAGCGGACCCACCTCTCCCACCTCAGCTGGCGAGTGCACCTGGCACTAGTGCCCAGTCTGGACCCTTCTCCAGTGGCCCTGTGCCACCTGTGGGTGGAAGCACTGCAGGGGATGGGGCCCATCCCCCCTCTGCAAGTGTGGCCGGAGGAGAACCACCACTCACCCTCCGTAGCGTCCGGACTGTGGTGCGTAGGGAGATCCGGGACTCTGTTCTTGGGCCCCTACGCCAGCTTGAGGCACAGGTGGCACAACTTACGGGCATACTTGTTGCCCGGCCTACACAGCCCCCAGCACAGCCCCATCCTGGGCAGTGAAGGAACAGTGACAACTGCCCATGGTTGGGGATATCAGTTCCACTGTTGCCATCTGTGGGCTCATGGGCTTTGGATATCCAAACATCCGTCCCCATCAATTGTGTAACCCCCCCACACGTGTCATACACTGCCCCTGTATGCGTCTTGTTTGTCTTGTCTGTTGACCTACCCAACCTACCTCCCCAGCTATACCGACTTCCTTCACCTGACATACCACTCTCTCCTGAAAAAAAAAAAAAAAAAAAAAAGGGCACTCTGTACCCACAAAAAAATTACTCCCCATACGTAGCTGCCCATTCCGCACACATGTCTGCTGGACATGGAAACTATCAATTACAATTGGCTGTACAACAAGTATTATTGTTGTCCTGACACCTCTCTCAGGGGTGGAAGGTTTCAAATGTCACACCAAATTACAAACATATGCACAGCTGTTGCTGATGAAGAAACGGGCAGCTATGGGCCTTACCTACATCCCTCCTGCAAAACCCAAGCTTGTTTCCCTACTGTCTTACCCTCTTTCTTTTCCCTTTTTCCTTTCCTGTCTCCCTCTTTCCATTCTTTATTTTCTTTCAAAAGGGTGTCGCCAGAGTAAGCACTGTTAAGCGGTTGTAAGCGGGTGTGCGCGGAGCTGAACACCAGTGCGCATGCAGGAGCTCCGTGCAAACCAGCGCTAACCCAGTTACAACTGCTTAAAAGTGCCTTAGTCACTCTGAATGACAGGTCCTGTAGTCTGTTCAAAAGCAAAATAAAATCCCACTGCCAGTCCCGAATCCAGGACCTTGGAAACACTAGTCTGCATGACTTACCACTAAGCCATGACTGTTATATAAGAACATTGTGCTACAATAAATATATCATGTAATAGTAGGAATGAATGTAAAGGGAATATAGGATGTGTAGTACACAAAGCATGTCATGTATATTTACTGTCAAATCTAATGGATTTCTATAATAGTAGTGTGTGAACAGAAACAGCCATGCTAGTTGGTAGCTAGTAGGTAATAATGTCACTGTAGCACCTTGCAAGCCACACACATACTCACAGCAGGATAATCACTGCCCATACCACACAACCTGTTACAGGAACACATCCGGACCAAGTAATAAAATATGTGGAGCAAAGGGCCAAAACCAGGGACACATTACAAATAATGTTACAAAAAACTTAGACAGTTCAGAGAGTAACAGGTTCTGCATTTTGTGGGATGTTTGGAAGGGTATGAAGTCTGAAACTTAAATGTTTGTCACTATATTCTGACTTGAGCCCAGAGTGATTTGCCAGAAAAAGCTGTGCATGAGATATTGACCAAAATATGAGGCAGAAATGTGGACAACCTGAAAATATTTGTACACATGAGAGGTCTGACACCACCATATTTGAATAGTTAAGAGCCTAGACATAGCAACAGTGACTGAGTTACAGGGATGCCCCACAGACTCCATGTGAAATGTACAAACAGTAGGCAGAAAGGTGTTACAACACATGCAATGGTAACTATGAAGTCCTGAAAGTATGCACTACTTGCATGGCAGAAGAAGTGTAATAATACATATGCTCATGCTATCCCACAGTCACAACTGCAGCATACCAGACAATTTAATGGGTGTACCCCACTGATATGTACCATTCCATGAGGCAGATAACAGATGCACCTGAGAGTCTCTGGGGCCTGCTCAGCAGCATACGCAAATACCCTAATAGATATCAAGGCCCACACCATGGCCAGACCACACTGCATGCTGTAACACCCTAGCAGATATAGCAAGCATTCCAAGGTGTGAATGTACATGTAAAATAGGAAAGCCACAGCAGCACACTACAGTCAGGACACCTAGCAGGCATACAAGTAGTGACTGTAAAGAGCAAATATTGAAGCCATAGCAACAAAGTGCAAGAGCCACTGCTAAGCACCAGTTACACCACATGTCCCACAGGAAAGCACACACAGACACATTAACCATAGTAGTAGTCGTAAGTGTCAGTGTACATACACAGTACAGGAAACTGGAGAAATGAATGGAGAAATGTTAATCTACAACACAGCCGGAAATATGAGAGAGATACCAACCTTTACACTCACAGAACAGTGTCCACAGCATACCAGCATGGTCCCTGCCCTTAAAATCTGAAAGGGCTATGCCTATCTCACATACCTTTTTATAGCACTGTTCTGAAATCACAGTGAGAACTGCAATCAGTACACAACTGGCTGCATGCAATTAGCAAATGCTGGCTAACAACTGGTGCAGAGGCCATCACATGGACATATGCAGATACCTACAAAAGCATGCTGTACTCCCAGTCCACACATGCAATACTTTCATTGCACCCTGAGGAGGAAGTGAGAGACAGAGAGAGAGAGAGAGAGAGAGAGAGAGAGAGAGAGAGAGACAGAGAAAACAAAATTAAACATACACAAACAAAACTGGTCAGCAACAGCCACCTGAAAGCTGACAACTGGCAAGTGGAGCAGCAGGACACAAAACCAGATGGTAACACAAGCAGCTGTGACAATCACAGGTAATGTAAAGTAATACTATAAAAGTCTACATACTGTGAACCCTCCATATGTGTCATTGGTCTGTATCCATATGTATATGAAGATGTGCAAAGGGCAGGGGACATACAGCAACTATCAGTGAAGGCTGTACATATATTTGTATGTGAGAGCATCTATGTGCACATATCAATGTAGGTTGAATGTAGGTTGTAGTGCAATGTACAAAGTAGGTTTCACAGTTATGTATGTTTAGCAGTATGTTAGTGTGTGTATACAGTATGGTAAACAAACATGTTGATATACCTATCTATCATATGGATAAATGTATGTCAAAATATATGTATGTATATATATATATATATATATATATATATATATATATATATATATATATATATATATATATATATATATATATAATATGCATATATGTATACATACATAGAGAGATGTAGGAAAACATAGACAGATGTAGATAGATAGAATATGTACAAACATATATATGTAATACACACATACAGATATAGATATATGTAGATACATGTACATAGACAGACAGATCTGACTATCTACAGGTATGACTGTATATGATGACCTCAACACCCCTGTCCCACCCCTCTGTCACTCTCACCCCCTCTATGTCACACCCCCCCTCCATATCTATAGCAATATATGTACATCAATATATATATGTGTATATGTATACAGACATATATATATATATATATATATATATATATATATATATATATATATATATACATATATACATATATATATCTATATACATTTATACATAAATATATATATATATATAGAGAGAGAGAGATGTATATATATTCTGAGTGAGGCACATGTGTACAGATGTATTGCAACAGGTGCCTGGTGACAAAGGCATGGATTGAACACCAGTGTCAAAACTGGAGTACCATACCCCATTTCAAATCACCTACACCAGTAACCACCAGATATGTGATTGGCTGCCCACCACTGCATGTGTCAGGGTGAACAGGGTCATAAATGTGTACAATAGTCCCCCAATGATATTCACAGTGGCACACTATTCCTGGAATACCTGCACATGGTATGTGTCAGCAGACATGGTGTGTCAGCTATGGACATGTAGGTCAGTGTACCCCTCCACACCACATAATGGCTGCCATGGTATGTACCTCACATGACAGCTACAGATATGGAGAAGGACACAGTGACATGTACAACACTGTGACAATGTGCTCAAACACATTACCAATGCACAGTGACTGACAACACCACAGAGTACACACATACTACCCACATAGAGGTTAGCACTCCTGGATTTACATACTTAAGTCACACCCATGACAGATGTCCAACAACCATAGTAACACCTCACACCATCCACAACCTAAATGACTGCTGTGTTTCATCCATGCCACTGCAATAGAGAGCACATGTGGAGGTAAAGGTTCCTGCCCACAGATAAGACATACCCTGCAATAAACCACACAGTGTTAAGAAGCAAGTCTCCCCATGAGTACATGTCACACATACCCCTGCTGAATGTTAGTCAGATAGGTAATATGCCATATGAGTCACCCTGTGTAACTGTTTCACAGCAGCAGGTACCATCACACCACATGTGTCACAATGGTCAAGGTAGCAGAACAGTATGCTGCTGTAGTCCCAGGGGTAATAGCATATTGTATAGTATTGTATTGTAATGTATTGTATTGTGTTGTATTGTATTGGTATGTAGAGGTGCCTCCTTCGTGTAGTGGAACCACTGCTGCTGTGCGCCAGTGTACAGGTACATATCCTGTAGTCAGGCTAGTGTTACATAGCACTTCTATATGTGTGTTTAGCTCCTCTCGGAGTTCATATAGCATGCAACCGGGGATACCATCAGGTCCAATTCATGTTGTGTGTTCTGCTTTCCTGAGGGCGGCTCTCACCTGGACATCTGTGATGACAGGGAGGTTAGTCAGCTGGGATAACTATGTTTTATTTTGGGGGAGAGGGAGGGGTGAAACCTGCACTGAACCTGTCTGCCACAATGTTGCCAATATCTGTGGGTTCAGTGAATTATTTGTTGTTGTGTACTAACTATGAGCATAGTGGAGGGATTCTGACCAGGTTGCTGACATAACTGAAGAAGGCCTTGTGGTTATCTGTAGTGTCCCTGTTGATTTCCCTCTCAAAGTTGCCCATGGATGTTTGTATGAGGGAAAATAGATCCTTACTAGTGCTGCTCAGACATGCCTTCCCTTTATGGAATTATGCTCTGTCTTGCAGTAGCTTCCAGCTTTTGTAATACAATCTGTCTATGACTGGGGTCCACCAGACAGGATGCTGTCCCTTTGTGGAGAGTGTCTTGGTCATATATGGGATTGCATGATCCATGCATTCTCGGAGATGTCCGTAGAAATCATTTGTGAAGGGGTCAGCATTGTGGGTTGTGTCTTCCACTGTCCCAGTGGACTGAAAGGATACCATGTCACTGTTACAAAGTGTAAAGTTTGCATTTGCAATGTTATTCACTATAGTCATTTGTGCTGGTGGTGGAGGTGGGATATGTATATCCAGGGCAATTAGTTTGTGGTCAGCTCACAGTAGTTGATGATGTAGCCCATACAGTACCTAGATACAAACCCCCAGAGTGAGGAGGTGCTCTGGACCTGAATCAGTGTTCTGACTGCTGGGGTTTGGTAGTATGTCATATGGAGTGTGCCAGGTACTGTTGCACAGTTGCTGGCTGAACACTGATACCTGGCCATTTACATGTGTATCAACCAATAGACAGACAGATGCTATATATGTGAGATATGTCGTATCATAACAGTCAAGTAGCATGTGTAGTATGTGTGCCAAATTCTGCTGACATATATTGCTGATATCATGTTATTTCCTTTTTCAGGAACATGGCTCACCCGCGAAATCCAGCTTACTCCACAGCTGAGGATGAGGAGATACACCAGAGCCTGGTGCGGGATTATGCAATACTCTTTTCCCGCACCAGCCAGAATCAGCAGGATAGGGCTGCATTGTGGCAAGACCTGGTCCGTCGGGTAAATGATACAGGCACGCATAATAGGACATATGAGCAGGTACGACATCACTGCAGTGATTTAATCAGAAATGTCCATCAGTGTGCGTCGGATATATACAGGCAACAGGTCGCCACAGGTGGTGGGGTGGCTACACATCCCCCACTCACCAGACTGGAGGGATTACTCATGAGTGTAGTGGCTCCAGTCTGCCAACAACAACAGCAGCAGACATGCATTATGATGGAGGCTGGAGCCACGCAGCAGCAAGACTATGAGTGTGCAGGTAATATGCCATATGTATAGATGACTGTTGTGTACACTGGTAGTTAATGCATGTGTGAGGTGTATCCTTGGTTTGTAGCTGTCATCATAGTATTTAATGTGCAATTGTGATATCCTCAATATCAGCAGATGACCTGTGAAAGGCGACTGTTGTACTACTGACCTGTATCATACTCAGTAACAATGGCACAGTTGTGCCCACTGACATTAGTTTCCTCACTTCTGCAGGTCCCTCCAGTGTAACAGCAATGCAGCCTATCCATGCTGGTGAGTGTGTATTAACAATACCTTTAATAGTCTTGCTAGTAATAGTAATATTAGGCTCACTAAGTAGTGCTCTGTGTATGCATGCAGGTGTGTCTGTGTCTGTGTGTTGATATCTCGCATACTGAGTAGTGTACAACTGTGTGCAACTGTGTGCATGTGTACATGTGCACGTGTGCATGTGTGCATGTGTGCATGTGTGCACCTGTGCATGTGTGCATGTGTGCATGTGTGCACATGTGCATGTGTGCATGTGCGCACGTGTGCATGTGTGCATGTGTGCACCTGTGCATGTGTGCACCTGTGCATGTGTGCATGTGTGCACGTGTGCATGTGTGCACCTGTGCATGTGTGAATGTGTGCACCTGTGCATGTGTGCATGTGTGCACCTGTGCATGTGTGCATGTGTGCACCTGTGCATGTGTGCACATGTGCATGTGTGCACCTGTGCATGTGTACACCTGTGCATGTGGGCATGTGTGCACATGTGCATGTGTGCATGTGTGCACATGTGCATGTGTGCACCTGTGCATGTGTGCATGTGTGCACCTGTGCATGTGTGCATGTGTGCACCTGTGCATGTGTGCCTGTGTGCACATGTGCATGTGTGGACCTGTGCATGTGTGGATGTGTGCATCACTGGTAATATTGTGTAGACATTGTAAACTGTATTTCCTGTTTCCCTCCCACAGGTTCTGGTGCTGCTCTGGTGTCATGCAGCAGGGAACCTGAATCAGGTGCCATGGGTATTGATAATGATGACATCTGTGTAATAGCACAGGAAGGTATGCCAGGGTCCGTCATTGGTCAGCCGATTGACAGTACACAGCTGTCAACCCCATCAATGTGCACAGTTATCCTGCCAATACACCCTTTGTCACCAATGTCCCTAGGTGATGGACAGCATACAGTGGGCATTGACCAGGGTAATGTGGTATCTGTGGCACATGAGTCCCCACACAGCAGCCATGGGCATGGCCCTGAGATGGTACCACACAGACAGATGTCCAGGGGTTCTTGTGGGAGCATCCGTGGGCGTACTGCCCCTGTCAGATGTGCCCACAGGGATCTTACAACCTCAGCTATGTTTCGGGCTGTCATGCAGGCACAGTCACGTATGGAACGGTACACCAGACAGGGTCTAAGGGAGCTGACAGCATGTCGCACAGCCATGACTGACAGTATGCGTGACATTGCGGCTGCCATCCGTAATTTCACTGATGTCATAGACAGACTTTGTGGGGACATATTAGACCGGTTCCACAACTACATGTCCATGAGCCTGGGCGATGCTGGATGGTTGAGGCATCGACGTGGGCGTATGCCAGCAACAACAGCAGCTGGCAGTCATCATGGACGACAACAGGGCTGCGGCCACCCCCATAGTGTCAGCAGCAGCCCCAGCAATGCTGGGTCTGTGCTGTCATCAGACCGCCTCAGGAGACCATGTGCATGTGGCTCTGCCAGGCTCAACAGGGATCTGTGTCCAGTCAACGAACACCTGCTTCTGATGACAGTACCCAGTCTGGGTTGGTACCGGATATGGTCCGTAGCACCCCTGCAAAGCACAGGTACCATGTCCGTGGCAAGAGACACTGATCTGTATGACCTGGCAGGTACAGTCTGTGGCTGTCGACAAATACCAGTATATGGCAGCCATGAGGTGGAACTGTGTGCATCCATACACACATGCGAATTGACAACACCTAGGGCTACCGCATACACGCACACACTGCATCAACATTGCCCCACCTTGTACTGCTGTCCCTCACCAACACACATACACATACATGTCAATTGGTGGTATCGGTGGCTGACTCAGGCATACCAAGTTCACACACTGTGCATATGATGAAACTGTGCCACCTCCTGCAATCTGTAACATCAGTGCAGGTACAGGTTAACATGTTGCTGATGCACAGGGTGACTACATAGAGATGTAGTAATAGTATCATGTTGTTAACAGTACTGTGTGCTGATATAATTGTGGGTATATCACAGCATGCCTGATGCAGTAAGGGTATGATTGTCATGTACTGTTGTCTACACCCATGGTAAGTACCATAGTGTATCATCTGCACATGTTGGCATATTGGTGGTAAGGATGTCAACAGAAGGCTACACACATAGGTAGCACAGGGGATAAGGTAATGAAAGTATTAATACCCAATGATGGACATGTAAACTGAAAGTGGCATGTTGCCCACACTGGACTCTGCAATGCGGATGTTTGAGGATGTTGATATGTGTGCAGTACTACACGACTGGTACAGGACACACAGGAGCACCCTAGCACTGCAAGCTCACATCTCATACCATGCTAGACAGCCCCAACACACAAAACTAACTGTCACAGGAGGGAGAGTCCCCATACATGTCAGGGATACTGTGGTTGCAGGCCAGGTAGCATACATCCTACTAAGTATGGAACCACTGAGTGAAGGCTCAGTGTCTGTTATTTGACATGTGTATTACTGCAGGTATGAGCACATGGGTTTCCATCCAGTTATTGCACATCCTGACGGTACATGGTCTGTACACTTGTGTGCGCTGAGACTGGACCCTAGCCATCTGACCTGTGTATTTCCATGTACATGTGCATAGTGCCTGCATATTTGCAGTGTTACCTACTGGAAGTGGTACAGATTGCTTGTTGTACAATGGACTACATGCAGCCCTGCTTACTGTAACTTTGTTTGCATGCATGTTTGCTTGCAGTTACCCTGGAATACTGATCCCACCTGCAATGCATAGTTACAGAGCTTCTGTGGACTCCTAGTGACATCTGCATAGCTTACTATATGTATGCCCATGTCTCACTTGACAGAACATCACTGTTTGTCCTGTTCACATGTACGTTGCCTGTGACACATTGCATATGACTTACCTGGCATTTGTCCACGTGAGCAGTCATATATGCCACTGCTAACTAATCACAGGCACTACACCCTCACATACTCATCTTCTGTTGAACCACCTGCTTCGCTAGGGACGGCTTGCACCTGTCACCCCTGGGCTTTCGGATATTGGCAAAGGCTCTTGCTACCCCCATAGTGCCTTTGTTAGGCAAGGCTCAAATGACAAATCCACCTCCATAGGTATCACAAGGGATAAGAAACTAAGAGTAATGCTACTCAACGCCAGAAGTCTAAACCTCAAGATGCATGCACTCGAAACTCTCCTTAGCATGGAGAACATCGATATCTGTGCAGTAACAGATACCTGGTTCAGGGCTACCGAGAGCACCCCAGTACTACCAGGTTATACCTCATACCATGCTTTTCAGCCCCAAAACTTGGACTGAACCACAAAAGGAGGGGGAGTATTGATATTCATCAAAGATACCCACACCTCCAGGTTGGTGGCAAAGCACCAAGCATCAGAGACTATCCATGTGCAGCTAACAATGGGTAAAACTGCCTTCCAGGTTATAGCCTGCTACAGACCACCCTCCCAAATCCAAGAACCACACTCGGCCTTCCTGAGAACACTGGAAAATATGAAGGTCTCTCCAAACACCATTATACTGGGCAACTTCAACTACCCAAACATAGACTGGAAGCATGACTCTAGCTCCAACACCCTAGCCCAAAGATTCCTAGAATTTATGAACTCAAATGCTATGGAACAACTTGTTACCACTCCCACAAGAAGGGAAAACATACTGGACCTGATCATCACCAACATGGGGACTCTATGCTCCAGACCAGAAGTGTATCCCTCACTGGTAAGATCAGACCATAAACTAATCTCACTGGATATTCACATCCCGACCACACCCCCTGCCCAGAAAACCACAGTGAACAACTTTTCTAAAGCAAATTCACACTCCTCAAAACTGAGGTGGAAACCTTCAAAGCCCCCGGGCCTGTGGAAAATATGGACCAGACCGCAGATTCCTCTATAAACGCATTCTATGGACACCTTCAGGAATGCATGGATCATGTGATCCCGAATAAAACCAAGACCCAATCCTCCAAAGGCAGACGTCCTGTCCGGTGGACCTCAGCCATAAACAAACTATACAATAGAAGGAGGAAGCTACTAAATGATACAGCAAAATCCCAAAAAGGGAAGGCATCACTGATCAGTATTAGCAAAAAACTATGGGCACTCATAAGATTGTCTAAGGCCAGCTTCAAGAGAAAATTGCACAGGACACTAAGGATAATCACAAGGCTTTCTTTAGTTATGTTAGGAACCTGGGTGGTAATTCCCAGATATGCTCAGAGGTAGTCCAAAATGTCAAAAGAAACACCGAACCCACAGACCTTGCCATCATCCTAGCTGACAGGTTCAGCGCAAACTTCTCCCCCCCTCCACACTGAAAGGGCAAATATTTATTCCAGCAGAGTGCTGCCCCCCCCCCACTGACATCTCAGATGCTCAGGTAAGAGCCGCCCTCTCCAAAGCAAAAAACACTGCATCAATGGGACCAGACAGTGTCCCGGGCTGTGTCCTACATGAACTCCAAGAAGAGCTACACCCAAACATAAAACTACTGTTCAATCCCAGCCTTACTACAGGATATGTGGCCAAAGAGTGGCGTACAGCAACAGTGGTCCCTCTACATAAAGGTGGTGCCTCAACGGATCCTGGACACTATCGCACTATAAGCCTGACTAGCAAAGCTATGTAAAGGATCATCATGGACCTCATAAATTAAGATATTGGGGACCTACAGACACTGGATCATACCCAGTTTGGCTTTGTTAAGGGCAGATCCTGCCTCTCAAACCCGGTTGATTTCTTTGAAACAGTCACCAAGGCCATTGACGAGGGGAAGGTGGTCCACACAGCCTACCTAGACCTCGCAAAAGCCTTCGATACAGTACCCCACTTGGGCATTCTAGAGAAGCTCACCAGCTTAAATATAAACCCCTATGTCACTAGATGGATTGCACACTGGCTCAAGGACAGAACCCACATGGTTAGAATTGCTGGAGCTATGTCAGACTCCAAACCAGTTACAAGTGGTGTCCCACAAGGCTCAGTCCTGGGACCTCTCTTGTTCGGTATATATTTATCGGAGGTACAGGCCAACACGGAAGGACTGTGGCTGACCAAATTCGCAGATGACTGCAAACTGGCCGCCATAATTGACTCTCCAGCCAACACAAGCATCCTCCAAAAGGGCATCATAGAAACAGACAACTTGTGCCAGAGCCATGGCCTCAAGCTGAATGCCAAAAAGTGTATAGTCATCCCCTTTGGCAAAAACAAAGTGCCCACAAAGTACCACATAGGTGGTAATCCATTAAGTACAGAAGAAGTAATTATGGACCTGGGGACCCAAGTTGATAGCAATCTCTCATTTGACAACCACATGGCCAAAGTGGTTAGAAAAACATTTTATATAGCCCACCTCATCATGAAGGGATTCACATCTAGATCAGGGGAGGACATCGTGCCTCTTTACTCATCCCTCATCAGGCCCATAATTGAGTACAATGCCCATGTTGGGATGTACCTTACCAGACACCTGCAGCAACTGGAAAGACCCCAAAATTACCTCAACAAGAGGATCAAAGGGCTCAAACAGATGCCATATGCTGACCGGTTAAAGAAACTCCAGCTCTACTCAGTGGCATACCACCTATTCAGAGGCGATCTGTGCCTGACGTATAAAGCCATGTCAAACCCAGAATTAATGGGCATGCTGCACCTCAGAATATCCAAATCCCATTGAGCTACATGCTCGAGAGACTTGCACCTCAGCACTGAAATAAATAGGACATGCTGGAGGGACAGATTCATAATGCAGAGGCTCCCTTCACTCTGGAATAAAATCCCAGTCTAGGTTAGGCAGAGTCCCTCATTGATTCTCTTCAAGAGGAATCTTGATGAGTGGATGGGACATCGTAGGTTTACCCCGGGTATCACTTCTGTGTCACTGTTAGACATAGGCACAGTATACTAACCTTGAAAAAGGGCATAGCAAGATAAATTTACAATGGATGGCAAAAGCCAAACACATTCTGGCTAGGTTTATAAATGCCCTAGGGCAGATAGCTTAGTATGAACCTATGAACCTATGAACCTATGTACCTTGTTCCCCATTGGCCCTATGTGCTGTTAATCACCATGGCAATCACAATACTATGGTAGCATGTGCAAATGTCAGTTGTCAGTCACCTCTATGGTACAGTTGTGGAATATGTGGGTCATGTGGCAATGTCACAGCTGCCACATGTACACAGTCAACCCTCTCCCCTACACATGGACATACAACACATGTATGAGATGGAACCACATAGCCAAACTGGGGACTAAGCACTCTGAACCCAGTACTGGCATAACCTGTCAGGTGGCATGAAATACTACAGTGACTACAATACCAGTCTGATGTAGACCTACACTGACAGCAATACAAGCACATGAACACACTGGGCCATTCGTGGAGCCTAAGAATAGCATCCTGCCTGAGTGGCAGACACCTCTGCAGCTGGCACACAGGCATACGTTATGCCAGAACACAGCATGCATAACACATAGCACACAAATCCTGTGTACCAAACAGTCACAGCCTGTACGGCTAGACAACACACCTGCTACAGTTGTGATAGGTACCTTTATTGTCCGGTACAGTGAGGTCACACTCACCAGGCTGGACAAGGTGAAGGTCACAGTGATATGCCCATGGGGCACTATGGTCCACCACATAACACAAGCATACAGGTCAGTCAGAGGCATGGACACATATGACTCAGTCATTGTCCATGCCACTATGGCTGACCTGTGATGTACCTCCCTGGACTACATGATAGGGAACATGGAAGGGCTCTCTGAGCATGTGGCACAGGCTGGTATGACCCTGACCTTGATTGGCATCATACCCTCACCAGGAATGCTGACGTATTACTGAATGCTGATGAATTACTGTAGCTACAACACCCTAGCTGAAAGGTTCCTAGCATGTATTCACTGCATTGCTATGGAACAACTTGTTACCACTCCCACAACAGGTGAAAACATGCAGCACCTGTTCATCAACAATATGTAGACTATATGCCCCAGACCAGATGTGTATCCCTCGCTGCTATGTTGATACCATCTACATCTCACACTGTATATACACATACCACATGCAGCACCCACACAGAAGACCACAGTCATAATGTTATCCAGTGCAAATACCATGTATTCACATGTGGCAGGCGTCAGACATGGTAACTATTGAAGGTCACAGGTACATATGTGTATTTGGCACACATGTACATCATCTGTGTCCATTGCCATTACTGGTTTAATCGATGTCATGCATTATTGTGAACAACAACCCACACACGTGGGCATTCTGTGTGACAAAAACACATGTGGCATGTCTGGAATCCAAAGCCATAACTAACTGTGCTATGACAGTAGTGAGAGATACAGTAGCAGAGTGTGCTATTTGCATTACTGGGAGATTTGCCCTCTTCTGCTGTACTTGTAGGGTGCTGACAACAGCTCTGTGTAGAGATTGGAATATGCAGCAGCTGGTGTGTTGTACTGGTTGGCAAAAGGGTCAGTTTACTCACACATGTAATTACACACACACTACTTCTATCCTCTCATGCACATTTGCCATTTGCAGGATTCAAACCCCTCCCGAACTATGTTATGACACTCAAGACAAAACCATTAGCAGAGCACGCTATTCACATTATTGGGAGGTTTCCCTTCTCCTGCTATACTTATAGGGTGCTGACATCATCAGTGTTTAGAAAGAGGAATGTGCATCCTGTAGTGTGTTCTCCTAGTTGCCAAAAGGGACATTTCTTTCAAACAGACTTGCACACACACTAACCCCCTCCACACACTGAGTATTTGCAGGATTCAAACCCCTACCTAACTATGTTATGACACTCGAGATGGATGCATTAGCAGAGCGCGCTATTTGCATCACTAGGAGGTTTCCCTTCTCCTGCTGTACTTATAGGGTGCTGACATCATCAGTGTTTAGAAAGGGGAATGTGCATTCTGTAGTGCGTTCTCCTAGTTGCCAAAAGGGACATTTCTTTCATACAGACTTGCACACACACTGGACACTTGTAGGATTCAAACCCCTACCTAACTATGTTATGACACTCGAGACAGATGCATTAGCAAAGCATGCTATTCACATTATTGGGAGGTTTCCCTTCTCCTGCTGTACTTATAGGGTGCTGACATCATCAGTGTTTAGAAAGGGGAATGTGCATCCTGTAGTGTGTTCTCCTAGTTGCCAGGAGGGACATTTCTTTCATACAGAATTGCACACACACTAACCCCCCTCCACAAACACAGAGCATTTGCAGGATTCAAACCCCTGCCTAACTATGTTATGACACTCGAGATGGACGCATTAACAGAGCACGCTATTCGCATTACTGGGATGTTTTCCTTCTCCTGCTGTACTTATAGGGTGCTGACATCATCAGTGTTTAGAAAGGGAAATGTGCATCCTGTAGTGTGTTTTCCCAGTTGCCAAAAGGGACATTTTCCTCACTCAGACTTGCACACACACCAACCGTGCTCATCTACCCACACACACTGAGCATTTGCAGGATTCAAACCCCTACCTAACTATATTATGACACTTGAGGGAGACACATTAGCAGAGCGCACTATCCGAATTACTGGGCATCTGTTCTGCACCTGCAGTATTTATAGGGTGCTGACATCATTATTTCTACAGAGGTATGTACATCTAGTAGTACCTGTCAGGTGGGGGATAGCATATATATGCATTTGCAGCCACCTACGTCAGGGTCAGATATGCACATTGCACTGGCAGGTTATGTTTTATACCATGCTTCGTGACCACAGGACCTGTAACACACAACACAACCAGTCCTGACCACCCCTCTCACATCCAGGACACACACATTGCTTCCCTGGGAACAGTGCCAAGATATGCAGGTGTTCACATACACCATTCCAGTTGTTAACATCAGGTGCAGGCATATTGTGTGTGGGAACTACTCAGGCCTCTACAACATTACCCTACAGCCACTACAATTTGTGAGTCCATGTGCTATGGCAGAACCACTCACCACAGCCACAAGGGGGAATACGTATTGCACCTGACCATCTGCAACATGGGTACTCACTGTTCCACACCAGAGGTAGACAACCATTGTTGATATCTGACCATACCCACCTTTCCTGGACATCCATATCCCATCGCCACCCCCAGGCAAGTTTGTCACTGCAAACAAACTGTATTTATCAAAAGCAGACTTTACACTTGTGAAGACTGGGGTGGAAGACTTCAAAGGACCCATGCTGGGGGACTATACAGGCCACTCTGCATAATCCTTGACAATTGCATTCTATGAGCATGTGGAAGGTTTGCATTGATCATGCTATCCCAAATATACCCATGACTGCTCCACAACAGGACAGCTGTCAGGTGTACACCAGCCATATATGAGCTGTCCAACAGACAGAGTGAGCTAATACATTGCAGAGCAGTAGCCCACAGAGGGAGGACATCTCTGAACAGTACCAGCATGACACTTCAATCCCTCATAATCATCACGACACAGTGTTGACAGTGAAATTGTCCAGACAATGCAGATAAGGCTCCCCTCAGTCTGTTATTGACGCCCACTTACTGTTAGAGGTCCTCAACAACCCTCTTCCAGCACACACCAACAACATGGATGTGGCTTAGCAAATTCAAACCCTGGGATCTCCACTGTGTCCCTGCTTGACAGAAGCACAGCACACTAGCCTCACACGGTGCCTTATGTGACCTACTTTACAGTGGCACAGTAGCCTACTGTACTGGTGAGGCAGACGCCAAGCACACTCTGGCTAAGCTGTCATTCCCTAGGGCAAACAGCCTAGCGTTGACCTCTACACCCATATGTTTAATTGTCAGATGCACATTATTTGTTGCTGATAGACTGTTTGCAGGTCTTTATTGCCATAGCATTCCCTGTTTGTATGAACAACTTGTGTATCTGTGGAAGATATTTGCATATGGGAGGGATCCACTATATCACGTATGTCTCTGTAGTCATTTAACTGTGTGCACTGGGCAGATTGCTGTAATATGGTTGGTTCCTGGAATAACACGTACAAATACCAGATATGTGTGGCCAACTGCTAAACTGAGATTTGGCCTAAGTGTGTGAGCATGCCCAGTTCAGCCTTCCCATGGCATATTGTCTGACATATGTCTCATTTATCAAAGTGTGCGAGCATGCCCAGTGTGAGCTTTCCATATGTTTAACTCTGCAGCCCACCACATTTGTGGATGAGTGTGAACTTCAACAAATATCTCCCGTTTATGGTTGTGTGTTGTGTGTCATGTTGTGTAGTTACTGTCCAACTGCTTTGTGTGTGAACACAACAGGGATTATACTGTGCCTGCAGGGTTTGCATGGGATACTTTGCATACAGTTGTCAACATCCTTTCATACTGACCTAACAGTGTAGTACCGTATAGTGTACTGGTTCAGTACTTTCACTGTGGTGGACAGTATCCTGGGCTTTAGCCCTATCACTGCTTTACATTTCCATAGTGAGCACAACAGCCTGGTTAGGGGCCAGTTGTGCACATCTGACCATGTTGCATTATGTTCAGATATGAACTACTTAAACCAGGCTTGTCCAACATTGGTAGTGTATTCCACAACATAGGTGTACATTGGCAAACATTAGCAATGTGCCCTAGGCCATTTCTAATGCTAGTCGGAGAGTGTGTTTGTCCTTCGACACACATTGTAAGTGGAGTTTGCCATGACATATGTCATGGTTAGTATACTGTGCCTCTGTCTACCTGTGACATAACAGTGATACCCAGGGTAAACCTACCATCTCCCATCCAGTCATCAAGATTCCACTTGAGGAGAATCGATGAGTGACTCTATGGATAACCTGTACTGGGAGTTTACTCATGAGTGGGGGTGGCTTCCGTGTTATGGATCATGCAGTACAGCTTGTCTTATGTATGTCAGTGCTGGGGTTCAGGTCTCTCATGTGCATAGCTCACTGCCATTCAGATTGTACAAGGTGCAGCATGTTCATTGATTCCAGCTTGGACATGGCTTTATACATCAGGCACAGCTTGCCTCTGGGTGGGCAGTATGGCAGTGTGTGGAGCTGCAGTTTGTTTAATCAGGCAACACATGGCATCTGTTCAAGCTCTTTGATACTCCTGGTGAGGTACTGTTGGGGACTTTACAGTTGATGGAGGTGTCTGCTGAGGTACATCCCACAGGGGCTATTGTAGTCAATTGTAATGCTGATGAAGGATGACTGCAGAGCCACAATGACCTCCCCTTATCTAGATCTGACAACCTTCATGATTAGGTGGGTATATGGTATGTTTCTGTAAACACTGCAGCCACATGTTTGTCCAATGCAGGATATCTATCACCTTGTGTCCCCAGGTCTCTCATTACATGTTAAGTACATAATGGGTTAACACCTATGTTGTAATTGGTGGGCACTTACTGTATATCCACGGGGGTTGACTATACACTTTTCTGCAATTAGCTTGCTGACATGGCTATGGCACCAGTTGTCTGTTTCTATGTGGCCCTTTTGTGGGATGCTTGTGTCAGCTGGAGGGTCAGATATGGTGGGCAGTTTGTAGTCCTCTGCAAACATGTTCAGACACAGTCCTTCCATGTTGGCCTGTACCTATGGGACATATATACTAAACGAGGGAGGTCCCAGGACCAAGCCTTGTGGGATGCCAGTTATATCTGGTTTGTAGTCTGACATGGCTGCAGCATGTCTGACCATGTCAGTTCTGTCCTTGGTCTGGTTTGCAACCCCTCTACTGACATAGGGGTTTATATTTAAGCTGGTGAGCATATCTATAATGAACACGTAGGGTATTGTATGGAAGCCTTTGCAAGGTCCAGCTACACTGTGTGGACCACATTGCCCTCATCAATGACCTTAATGACTGTTTCAAATGAGTCAGACATGTTTAGGGGCAGGGTCTGCACTTAAGAAAGCCACACTGAGTAGGGTCCAGTGTTAGTAGGTCCCCAATATCTTTATGTCCATGGTACATGCTGATCCTTTCCATAGCTGTGCAGACCAAGCTTCTCAGGATTCTGGGGTGGTAGTTTTCAGTATCCATTCAGGCAACACCTTTGTTGAGAATGACCACTGTTGTTGTACACTGCTCTTTGGGTACATATCCTGTGGTAAGGCTGACATTGAGCAGTAGTGTGATTTGGCATTCCATTCTTCTTGGAGTCCATGTTGGACTCAGCCCAGGACACCATCTCATACCATTGCTGCTGTGTGTTTTGCTTTGTAGGTGCTGGCTGTTACCTCAGCATCTGCAATGTCAGGGGGCCAGCAGTTTGCTGGGCTAGACATTTTGCATTCTGGGGGGGGGGGTTGCACTGCACCTGTCAGGATGTATGTTGGCAATATGTGTGTGTGTTTGGTATGTTGTTTGTAATATTTGTGTGATTCAGAGCATATCTGAATTCCCAACACGGTTCCTACCATCAGTTGAGGAAGCCTTGGGATTATCCTTAGTGTCCTGTACAATTTGTATCTTCATAGGTTCATAGGTTCATACTAGGCTATCCACCCTAGGGTATTTGTAAGCCTAGCCAGAGTGTGTGTGGCTTTCGCCACCCCTTGCTATGTGAATATTATGGCCATTTATGATTTACTTTGCTGTGCCTCTGTCTGGACGTGACACAGTGAAGACCCCCAGTGTAAATCTACGATCATCCATCCACTTGGCAAGATTCCTGTTGAAGAGTGTCAGTGAGGGGCTCTGCCTAACATGGAGTGGGATTCTGTTCCAGGGTGTGGGGAGCCTCTGGGTTATGTATCTGTCCCTCCAGCACATCCTATTTCATTATGTGTTGAGGTTGACATCTCTAACTCTCACAGCTCCGATGGCTTTGAGTTTTCTGGGGTGGAGCATGTCCATTACTCCTGTGTTGGACATGGCCTTGTACAACAGACATACAATGCCTCTGTGTAGGCAGTATGTGACTGCATTCAGCTGGGGTGTCTACAGCCAGGCAGCATATGACATATATTTGAGACCCTTTATCCTCTTGGTGAGGTACCTTTGAGGTCTTTCTAACTGCTGCAGGTGTCAGGTAAGGTACATCCCAAATGAGGCATTGTACTAGATTATGGGTCTGATAAGAGAACACTATAGGGGCACAATGACCTCTGTTGACATAGATGTGAATCCTTTCATGATAGGGTGTCCAATATAGACAGTCTTCCTAGCCACATTGGCAATGTGAGTGTCACATAACAGGTTACTGTCCACTTGTGTCCCTAGGTCCCTGATTACTCCTTCCATACATAATGGTTTACCACCTATGTGGTAATTTGTGAGTACCTTGTTTGGTATTTGGTTTGACATTCATACTGTCCAGTGTCTTCAGGATGGCTGGGTGGGGTTCCTGTGTGTGAGAGTGTGGTCTGTAGCATGCTACAGACTTTACAGCAGTCTTGCCTATGGTTAGTTGCACATGGGTGGACTCCAATGCCTTGTGCATTGTCAGTTACCTGGACGTATGGGTGTCTGTGCTGAATATGGATACTCACCCCTCCTTTTATGTTTTGTTCCAGGTTTTGGGGCCATAACGCATGATATGTGGTATAACCTGGTAGTGCTGGTGTGCTGTCAGGAGGCTTGCAGCAGGTTTCTGTCACTGCACAGACATCGATGTTCTCCATACTGGAGAGGGCCTCGGGAGCATGCATATTGAGGTTTACATGTCTGGTATTGGTCAGCATTACCCTTATGTTTCTTTCCACTTATGTTTTCTAGGGTGGTGGGTTAGTCTTTTCAGCCTTGCCTACGAAAGGCTCTATGGAAGTGGCAAAAGCCTTATCCAATATCCAGACGCCCAGGGGTAACAGGTTCAAGCCATCCCTGGAACAGCAGCGTGGCTTGTCAAGCATGACATCCCAAGCAGACAGACATTGGATCCCCTTGGAATGACACCTGTAATTGTGCCACTTGTTAAAGCTGATCATTCTGTGTTTGTACTGTGGCATCATTCTTGGTGAGGGTAGGATGCTGCAAACGGTCAGTGTCATACCGGCCTGGACTACATAATCGGAGAGCTCATCTATGTCTCTTTTCATGTAGTCCGGGGAGGTACATCTCAGGTCATTCACACCAGCATGGACTATGACTGCATCATATTTCTACTTGCTTTGAGGTGACCTGCATACTTGTGTTATGTGGCGTATTGTAGCAGCCTACAGGCAGCTTACTGTACCCTTTCCCTTGTTCAGTCTGGTGTGCGGGACAGCAGCGTGTCTCACTATGGAGTCACCTATTACAACTGTATCAGGCATGTTGTTTCTCCTTCTGGCCTGTGACTGTTTGGCACACCAGCTTTGTGTACTATGTGTTGCATGTGCTATGTTTGGAGGTTGTTTGATTGGGTGTCTGCTTTGGAGGCCTCTCTTGGTATGGTGTGTTTGTAATTCGGGCCTCCGGGAATGTTTTTCTGTGTTTATGTCTTTGGTTTGCAGTTGTGATAGGTCTATGTGGGACTGGGTTTGTGGTGTGTGTGGTTACCTTCTCCTCCTGACTAGTTTTGGGAGTACTGAGTTGAGGGAGCTCAGCCTCCAGTTTGGATAAATGGTTGCATCTCTCACATATATTTGTATTTCTAGGGGGGAGTTGAGGGTTGTCTGTGTACTTGGGGCAGGTGTAACATTGCCTCAAGATTCACAGATTCAACTTGTTGTAGCTGGCCTTAGTGGATTGTATGTGTGGACATATTTTATTGCCATACTACTGATCAGTGATTACTTCCCTTTTTATGTTTGCTCTATCATGTAGTAGCTTCCTCATTCTCTTGCATGGTTTGGTAATGGCTGGAGTCCACCATACCAGATGCCTGCGTGTATGGCATTGTGTCTTGTTTTAATTTAGGATTGCATAATACAAGCATTCCTGGCAGTGTTCATGGAATGCCTGTATAACAGGTTCTGAGGTGTGGCCCATATTTTGCACCTGCACAGGGCCTTTAATGGATTCCACATCAGTTTGGAGGAGTGCAACTTTTGCTTTACACATGTTTTTCACTGTGGTTTTCTGGCCAGGGACTGTGGTCAGGATGTGTATATCCAGTGTGATTACTCTGTGGTCTGGTCTTACCAGTGAGCGATACACTTCTCATCTTGCTATCCAGTACCCATGTTGCTGATTATCACATCCAGTATGCTTACCCCTCTTGTGGGAGTGGTGCATTGTTCCTGGGCATTTTGGTTTATGGATTCTATGAACTTTTGTCCTACAGTGTTGGAGCTAGTATAATGCTCCCAGTCTATGTCTGGGTATTTTCAGTCACCCAATATAATGAGGTTTGGAGGAATTGATATATTCATGTATTCCAACATAGGCCAGGTGCAGTTCCTGGTGTTGGGATGGTAGTCTGTAGCAGGCTATAAACTGGGAGGCAGTTTTAGCCACTGTTACTTGACCATGGCTAGTCCATGCTGCTTCTTGTTGTGGTACCAACATGGGGGTGTGGTTATCCTTGATAATTATTGCTAGTCACCCTCCTTTTGTAGCTTGTTCCATGTTTTGAAGCTGTACAGCACAGTATGAGGTGTAACCTGGTAGTGTTTGGGTGCTGTTATAAGCCTTGACCCAGTTTTCTGTTACAGCACAGATATCAACATTCTCCATACTGGTTGAGTTTAGACTGCATGCATCTTGCTGTTTAGACTTCTGGCATTGGGTAGCATTACATCTAGGTTCTTATCCCTTGTGATACCTATGGAGGTAGGTTTGTGTTTTGAGCCTTACCTATTCAGGGCACACTGTGGTAACAACAGCCTTTGCCAGTATACATACGGCCTGCACTGATAGGTGCACGCCAGTCCTAGCAGGTGGAGCATCATGTCATGCTCAGCATGTCATCCCAGGCTGGCACACATTGGATCCCCTTTGACTAACTGCAATACTTCAGCCAATTATTGCAATTGATCATCTTATTGTCATATTGTGGCATCATGCTTGGTGAGGGTAAAATGTTAGTCAGGGTCCTCAAGTGTGCATGTGCTACATGGTGTTACATTGCTTAACACATGGCATTCGTGCCTCAGGTGGTGCTGCAGGGCTGCCTCTGTCGGATGCACATACTACACTCCCTGTACATGTTTGAGAGCAGGTTATGTCATTTTAGGCATCCCTGTTATTATATGAGTGAGTCAGAGAGGGTTATCATTCCCAGGGTTCCTAATGAGCCAGTGTATGTGCTATGCATTGCCTCTTTGCCAAGGCCAGGGCATACTGGGCATGCCTCCTTCTGCCTACTGGGGCAGGCTGAGGTTGTTCCTCCTCTGAGTCACGCTCTGCCTGTGATGGCCTTGGCAATGGTGGTGGGCTGTTTGGCCCAGCCCTATGCTGGTCCTGCTGCAGCTGTTTTCGCAAGATCATATTATGTAGCATAGCACATACCATGACAATTTGGGTACATGTAGTTGGTGAGTCCTGCAAGGCTCCACCAGATGTGTCCAGACACTGGAACAGTGACTTGAGCAGCCCAAACACACGCTCTATTACATTACGTGTTTGTGCGTGTGCCTCATTATGACTTTCCTGTTCAGGTGTGTGTGCGTTTCTGATGGGTGTCATCAGCCACGGCTCCAGTGCATAACCTGCATCCCCTACTAGGTGTCCATGTGGGATGTCCCCATTGGCAAATGTCTGGTACAGCTGCGTCAAATGCCAGATATGGGAATCATGGTAGCTCCCAGGGCAGCCAGCACACACATTCATTATTATGCCCTGGGCATCACACACGACCTGGCAGTTGATGGAGGGGAATCCCTTGCGGTTAATGTAGGCCCTACCCCGCTCACAGGTTGGTGCTTTGATGCGTATGTGCGTGCAGTCTATTGCACCCACTACCTCAGGGTATTCCGCTATTTGCTGGAAGAGATGCATATTGCTGGCCAATACCTCACGGGCATTGGGGAAATATACATGATCACCGACATGTGCTGACATGGCATCCAGGAACTGGTGCAGTACCCTGGAGGCTGATGCCTGTGATATCCCCATCATATCACCAGTTGGTCTCTGGAAGGTACCTGTTGCTAGTATTCTTAGGCCAACACATACCTTGGTTTCCACGGGGATGGGTTCCCCTCTGTTGGTTCTGTGTGTGAGGCATGGCCTGCACAGCTCAACAATTTGCTGCAGGAGGTCTCTATCCACTCTATAGCGCTCTACTATCTCCAGCTCATGTAACCCATGGTAGGTTACCCTGGGCCTGTACACTCTTCTCTGTCTCCTCACTGTGGGTAGTCTGGCACCATCTGCATTGCCACCACCCTCAGCAAGTTGCCTATGTCTCCTTATGACAGCTATGGCAGCCCCTAGCATTTCTGCTCTGAGTTCAGCTTTTTCAGTTTTCACTTCTAATAAGCTTACTCCTGTCTTGCAGTGTCTCTTGAGAGAAACATCTTGCACTGCTGTTTGCAGAGTTTTAAGTGCTTGGCTGAGCTACTATTCTGCCTGTGTAATTGCCTTCTTCTAATTGTTTTCACCTGCTAGCTCCAGCAGTATTCCCTGCTAGCTTCCTACTAATTCTGTTGCTTCCTTTTTCCTTTCTGTTTCCTAAGGGGGGAGCAACGTGCATACCAGCAGAAACACGCTCACAGTGGCTTACACGTGTGCACACAGGCTTACAGGCTTCAGAATCTGCTTA